>NC_036457.1:3881649-4181649 GCF_002775205.1 Xiphophorus maculatus
GCCACATGAGGAGTCCCTGCAGACAGGAAACACAGGAAGTCACTTATTTCACACATATTGTTTTTAGTAACTTTATTGAAAGTAAAAAGACTAAAAAATGTTTTATTATTGTTGTTTAGTGTAATGTTTCCTCCCGCCCAGCTCAGCTGTTTCCTCTCTGAATTGACTCCATAACAGTCCCGCCCAGCAGATTTGATCTGTTACCATCTAAGACAGAAACCAGGATGTGAGCTTTTATAGTTTGATTCTGGTTGTAGAGCGGATCTTTTTTGACGAACCACTCTGTGTTGAACTGAAAACAGTTACAGTCAAAATAGTTTTAACAATAATAATAAATTATTGTCGGTTCTTTATTCTCCTTCAGCAGCAGAAACCTCACAGTGTATCCATCCTTTCATGACCTTTTCTATGTCTTTATCATGATCTCTTCTGTCTCTCAGATTGATGTTGCTCAGACCCATCATGTCGTTTATTACCAAAGGATACATGTCACCCTGTTCTCCTTTTTAATGCTGTAGGTTTTGTGCTGTTAACCAGAAATAAACAAACATTCAAAATGAAACCTCCATCCACCGGCTATCCTTACAGGCTGATGCCTGTGAATCTTAAAAACTTTTGCTTTTGTCTTTCAATCTGTTTATTCAACTGATTCTTTTTGTGTATTTTGAAAATTGAGATGTTCTGTAGGGAGTATTATAAGTAAAACTATTTCTACTTCATTAGACCTGAGCAGCGAAGCGCTGTGAAGACTTATTGTGGCTTTTAAACTCGACTCATATCTTGATGAAGAATTCTCCAAAGAAACATCAGTCCTCACAAACTGTTCATCCTCACAGATGAACAGTTTGAGTGACAGAAGGCGCGCAGATCTGCACCGAGGTAAACTTCAGAGACGCAGCCGCGACAGCGCGCGAGGCGGCCAGCGGTGTGATTGGTGCACTGCTACCGACTTCCTGCCCTGTTCAATTCACCAACCATAAACCAACGATTCTGCTCACCGCAGCATAACGTTTGCAATCCAGCTTATAAAAAAAATAAATGATGCAGTTTTTTGTATAAAAGCAAGCAATGCTTAGCCTAGCTGGGGGGAAAATACTCTGGGGTAAACCCTGTAGTGGAAAGTTTTCCAAACACAATTTGGGTGCAGTCGTGCTTTAGATCAGGTCGATAATACACAGAAGTTATGATGGCTGGAATGCTTTAACACAACTGGTTATATTTAGGTCCTTTTTTAACTGCTAAGGTATTCCTCTCCGATCTCGATGAGGTGTCTCAGGGTGTTGAGGATCAGAGCGTCAATTTCATGGTTCAGCTTCTTCTCTGAGTTGTAGTTCTTCACAGGGAAGATGCAGTTCTCTGGGATTCCCACCAGTTTGCTGAGGAGCTGAATCTGCACGGAAAAAAACAGAATAGATCACAAAGCAGTAGGAAAAAGATTAACCAAAGATTATAAAATTAACTATTTAATAAAGTTCTTTATTTCAGAAAAAAACAATATTCAGCATTTAAAGAAACTCCCTGTGTATGCACTATAAGCAGTAACAGTACAACAGGAATAATTTACCTTTTTCTGTAGCGCCCGACTCTGGCAGACATTTTTTATATCTTCTCTGATCTCAGGACAGGCCTCATCAATTTTGGACAGAATGGCCACATGAGGAATCCCTGCAGAGGAAAGTAACTTACATTTCACTCTTACACAATATAAAGTTCTGTGGACAGATAAATATATAAAATACAACAGTTTTTTGTTTGTTTTGGCCCTGTTAGATGCTGGGTTTGTGGTTCTGTGGTGTGTCTCTCACCCAGCTCAGTGGCTTCGTCTCTGATCTCCTGAATTGTCTCAGCTACACTTTCGTCCAGCTGATTTATTGTGTTGGCATCAAAGACAGTAACCAGGATGTGAGCTTTGTCGTTGACAGTTGGATTCCGGTTGAAGAACGGATCGGTTTCGGACAACGCGCTCTGAGGGTGGAACTGGAAACAGTTAAATAGTTACAGCAATAAGAAATGATATGAATTTATTCCCCGTTTAGTTTTTTCACAGCAGCAGCAGAAACCTTACTTTATACTCATCCCTGATGTGTCCCTTCATGGCCATTTTCATGTCCTTCTCATAGACTCTTCTGTGTTTCCAGTTGATGTTGCTCAAACCTGTCATGTCGTTCAGTACAAAAGGATACACGTTTTTCTGGTCTCCTTTTTTAAGCTTGTAGGTCATGTACTGTTAACCAGAAAAAAAAAACAAATATTAGGAATAAACTTTTAATTTTCTCCCTTAATCAATTTATTTAGTTTAAATTTAATATTTCTGTGTGGAAATTATGATGGAGAATTTCTGATAAGTCATTTTATATCAGATCTGAATGGGAGAACATGAAGGGAATGTTTTATTTTGGTCTAACAGTAAATCAGTCTTCACTCCATAGATCAGTGCAGAACTAATCATGAGAATTACAAAATAGAGAATGAGATTTTTTTTTCTCTTAAATGAATCATACATTTTCTTTTTACCTTTTTGGTGAAGCTGGTCTGAATGATGTTGCACACAGTCGCCTTGTGACAGATTTTACCCTCCAAAACGCTGAAGACGGAGTTGATGAAACTGGATTTTCCGGCTCCAACTGGTCCATGCAGAAGAATCCTGAACTGCCGGTGGCCACCTTTAGGTTTGTAGTCGTTTATGAACTGCAGGTCAGTCTCTCTGTCTCTGCTCAGGAAAACAAACATCACGTCGCCCCCTAGCTGTAACTGACTGAATGACTGGACATGTTTGATGAGGGAAGGCAGAGCTAGAATAGAGGAACACAGGTTTGACGTTTTTACACAATACATTATTGAGTAGACACTCACTCCCAATCTATCTGCAGCCATGGTTTTTCAAGAACTGTGAAATACAGAAATACATGAAAATAATTACATCAAATGACATCATTTATAATAATAAAAAATATATCAGTTTTAAGCAAACTTACGTGGAGGAAGAGTTTTGGAGTTAATACGTCCCATACCTGAAACAAAGACACATCTTGAGTTTTATCTTGTTTTAAAATTATAAATCATATCACTTTTAGTAAATGCAATTATTATATCCAGTTTACTTTCACTTTCATGATTCAGGATTAACATCTCATTATATTCAGATTGGAGATTTTAGACTTTAAATAGTAAAAAGTACAGATAAACACATTTCTGGCTGAAAATGTATAACAGAGTAAAACAGTTAGAGAAACTTCTTTGTGTTTTCATTTCCTAAAACTTACTGATAAATTACTCTTTAGCTGCAGTATGCAGCTTTTCAAAAAACGTTTTTTTTACATATTTGTTAAAATTGTTACCATGTTGTGACAGTTTAATATGAGACAGATAATCTAAGAAAAGATCAATCTCCTCCACCTCCTCCCTGAGCTACTACTGCCGTGTGCAGAAATGCTCCGCTTTGACCAAAAACAACCAATCAGAGCCAGGAGGCGGGGCTTAGTGCTGTAAATCATCTTTGTGTCCATGCAGCTAAATGTGCTAATGGAAGAGAAACAACTTACCGTTAAAGGACAATCTTTTTTCTGTCATCGTCTGTGGCCATGCTAACTAGCCTTAGCATTTGTTGCAGGATCCTTTGAGGTGAACCAGTAGCTGTGTAAGATCGTGTTGTGTTCTGGTCATATGGAACTATATATCTGTCCGATCATAGTTCATGAGATGTACCTTTGAAATATTTACATACACACATTTGTTCATAAGTAACAGTGAATATTTATTTTTAGTACAGTAAGTGAAATCACACATGAAACACTCAAAAACTATTCAAAGACGATCACAGTAGATAACTGGAACCTTACTTTGAATCAAAAAATTAAAACATACCTAATAGACCAGGACATTAGGTTGGTGGTTCACATCAGTCCAGCTGTTCTGCGCCTGTACATTAAATAAAACACAATAAATAAACATAAACAAACTACAGAGCATTAGCTCCCAATGAGCAGTTAGCAACAGTTAACAGTTGTAACATTAAACATAGCTAAAATGCACAACATTAATAACAGTTAAAAACATTAATACAACATGGCAGAATTATCCATAAAACTCTGTATATGATTAAATTTGTCTGAAATATATGTTAAAATATAATACTTGTAAAGAAAACAGAGCCGGTACCAGAGTTACAGGCGGCAACAGAGAAAGGGGGAGGAGCTGTCGGTTACCGGTTGCTATGGTAACCGCCAACCGTCAGCAGCAGCGTTAACAGAAACTAATAATCAATAAATGTCTGGAAAAACAACTTCTGGACCAGACAAAATCAATACAAAGAATAAATTAACAAATGCTTTTTAGAAATAAGTCAGTTTATAAAAATGTGATGTTTTTCTTACCTAAATAAAAATAACTTCGTTATAAAAAGACATTGTTATTAAACTGAATGCATTTAGCCAGCTTCTGAGTTAGAAGTTTAATATGGTTATTTCATTATTGTTTTCAGGTTTTATTTTGGGAATTAGTTCAACATCATGTAGTTTATTCAGCTTTAACGCTTTATACTATGTTTTTCTTCCCTTCAGTCATAATTAGATTTTTTTTCTTTTAAGGAATAACATATATATTATATGCAAACAGAAAATCCAAGTTGTAAATTGATGGCTGAGATGTTTTACAACTAATTTCTTTTTTTTATGGTTAATTGTGGGCATGAAAAAGTTTACAAAATAATTCAGATTTCTGTTAAGTTATAAATAATGGAAAAGTAAATCAATTCCCTTCACTTGAAATAAAACAAATAAGCAAAGGAAGTAAAATCATTTAAAATAAATATAAAATTATTCAAACCTGACTACATGAAAGGGCATATTCATTTTATTTAATCTTTAAAAATTATGGTAAAAAAAAATTAACTGATAGCATCTTTCAGAAAGATATGATGATCCAAATCAATATTTGGATCAATCAATACGAAAATTATTCAAATATCTTCATGCTGCCTTTGTTACTTTTGTCACTCACATTTTTATTTGGAAAAAACTTTCTGACATGATAGCCTTTATTTTAAGTAAACAAGGAGCTTAGAAAATAAAATCAAACATTAAAGCTGTGAAAGATTTAAATCACTTTTTAAACTTTTTAAATCGATCAGCTCAGTTCAGCGGCGTTGAGCTGCAGTGATGCGGAGCTCCAGCAGGGGGCAGCACGCTCTTACTTTCTGTTCGGTTTTATTGTTGCTGCACGTTGAGTCATCCTGTTTAAAATAAACCTTATTCTTCCCATCAGGACGAAAATATCAGGAAAATAGAACGATAAGAAACCTCCAGGTCTAATGCATTATCAAATATATAGTTTATTAGTTTTCTTAGTCTTTTTAAGGGTCTAATTAATTTTGTCGGACAATAAAAAACAACTCAAGACAGTTTCTTGTGGTTTAATTTAAAAAGGCTAAAAATAACACAAAAACATCTACATATTTTCTAATTACGTAAGCCACATAAAATTATCCAATTGTGAATTGAACATTTCTGTTTTTATGTCACTGAAATAATTCATATTTATGTGAGGAATAAGTCAGATTCATGAAAACAAAATCCAACTTTTACAGACAAAATGAAGTAGATATTCTTTATCTTTATAGAAAAAGATCCAACTCTGATTTTGTGTGTTTTTATTTAATATCTGCAGATATTGGTGACAGAAATGAGACTCCAATTGTTTCTCCTCCCAAAGTTCAGATTTAATCTGAATGATCCGCTGAATGTCTGAGGATCAGATTTATTCTCATATTTACACCTGAGTCAGTTTGTGGGTCTGGAAGGTTTCCGTCTGTTTTTGTTCTCAGCAGGACGTCAGAAACCTGCTGCTGTCTGACCCAGTTTCCCTTCCAGTCCTTACTGGGTTGTTCCCAGTGCAGATGTGGGCGGATCCTGTTGTCTCTCTCAGAACCCAGCAGCGTTTCTCACATGAAGTAAAGTCTGGTTCTGGTTCTGCTTGACTTCTCACGTCTGATATGTACGACGGCGTATTACGGCCTTTTGAGATAGAAAAAAAAACAGGAGTACATTTCTGCTCAAAAACTCAGAAATTTTCAGACTCAAAAATTTTCTAAAACAAAATTTTCACAAAATAAAAATAGTTCTAACTTTTGAAATTCAAATTTTGAAGGTTTTTCACAGAAATATTCAAGTTACAAGTTGAGACATTTATTCAGGATAATTTTTGAGATTAATTAAAAAATTTCTGAATATTTTTCTCAAAATTTGCAATTTTTGGAACTCAGAAATGTTCTCATTTTGTCCTAGAAAATTTCTAAACTTAATCTAAAAATTTCCAATTTTCTTGAGCAAATTTTCAACTTGTCAAGCTCAGAAATGTTCTTGATTTTTGCAGAAAATTTCAAAAATTAATCTAAACATTTCTAGGTTTATTTAAAATTCTCAATTTTTCAAGTTAGAAAAGTTTTTGTAGAAAATTCCTGAGCCTAATCTGAAACTTTTCAAGTTCAGAAATTTACTTGTTTTCCCCAGAAAATGTTTAATATTTAAGTCAAAATTTTCAATTTTCTTTCTGGCAAATTTTCTGCTTTTCAAGCGTAGAAATGTTCTTGATTTTTGCCCCCAAAAATCCGAAATTAATCTAAAAATCTCAGAATTTTTTTCTGATATTTTTTTTACTTTTCAAGCTGAGAGGTTTTGTGTTTTTTTTTCTAGAAAATGTTAATCTCAAAATTTCTGATATTTTTCCCCAGAAGATTTTCCACGTTTCTTTCTAAGGAATTTCATAAATCGACTTTAATCTCAGAGTTGTGATTTTAATCTCAATTCTCATCATCTTCCCAGTTTATCCTGCAGCATCAGCACCAGAATAAACCACAACAACACTGTAAACAGCAGCAGCAGCATCAGGGGAGCTGGCAGCACCATGAAGGGGAAGAAAACCTCCTTCAGGAGGGGAGCAGCCGACAAGCGGAGCAACACCAGCTGAACCAGTCAGGAGGAGGAGGAGGAGCGGATGGATGCCAGCCTGGGATCAGACAGCAACAGCAGCAACAACAACCCTCCTCCGACTGGGACCAGCTCCCAGTTTAATCATTATTATGGGAATGGAAGAGGAGGGCCTTGCTTTGATCAACATGGCGGACAACAAAGCCCAGGGACTGGGGTAACAGCGGCGGCACACACGGTACACGGCACCATGGACCAGGTCCACAACTCCCACGAAGGCTACAGCAACAACAGCCCGTACAACCACTATCCGAACTACCGAGCGGGCTACGGGAGCGGTGGCTACGGGGGCATGATGAGCCCCTCACGGCAGGGGAACAGCCTGATGGGCCCGGCCGCCGCTAACCCAGCCAAAGCGGCTATGGTGGCCGCCAGTTCTCCGGCTGGAGGAGGCGGAGGAGGATTCCAGCGGTTTCCCGGACAGGGTCAGCAGCACCCTTCGGGGGCTACGCCGACTTTGAACCAGTTATTAACGTCTCCGAGCCCGATGATGCGCGGCTACGGAGGCGGATATTCAGATTACAGTAATCCCGCTGTACAGCAGCACCAGTCGGGTGTGGGGCCGGCGGAAGACACGGGCTCTCAGTACGGATCAGCAGCAGCGCATGGTTGGGGGGGACAACAGAGGAGTCACCCGGGTCACAACGGACCGAGCAGCGGCAGATCTCAGGTGATTTAACCGGAATTAACGTCTGTTTTTCCCAGATAGACACCCACCACGGTCTGTTATGTCAGTTAGCCGCTATGCTAACCCCGCTAACTCTGGTGGTATCAGTGACAGACCTGATTTACACAACACGACACGCGGATTCCTGGTATTCTGGACTAATTACTTAACAAAATACAACACTGCCTGCTTTATTTCTATTGGGAATATCGATTATCACCAAATAGAGGTAAAAAATATTGATAAAATGTTGTATTTTGTGTCCAAGGTGACTCCGTGTTTAGCTCGATATGCTAAGCTAATGTTAGCCTCGTAGGCCCGAGCCGATCTCGCGGAAACAACCGTTAACAGTTATATTTTCTCATTTTTAATCAACTTTAAAGCAATTTAACTACATTTGGGAACATTAAAAGATGATGACATGAGTTAGAAATGATCTGACAGCTAATTCCACCCCTGACACCCAGTAACCTCTTATCATATGCTAATTAGCCCGTCTTCTTAGTCAATAAAGCCGACCATCGCGTCGTTTTTTCACCCATACTTTAGTCAGAAAACGGTCCAAATTGTGACTTAAATCCAGTTTTTATTCATCAAAGCTGTCCAGGTTTGAGCCCCTGATCTGTACAGAGATTTATGGGCAAAACGCCCACAGTGTCCAAGTCTCCAAACAGGAGCCCTGACCTTCACACATGCAGATTAGCCATGTGCCCATCAGCCCCGGGATAAATACACAGCTGCCAGCCAGCCGCAGGCAGCTGTCTCTGACACCGGTCAGCCTGTCACCCGTGTCCGGGACATCAAGCAGGATTTTAACTGTCAACTTTTAATTGCATAAGTCATAGTAATAATAATTTCCTCTAATAAGGATCTCAGCTTAAAAATAGAGGATAAGTCATATTTAAAGAACTATAAGGGTTTTTCCAAACTCCTCTCCATAGCATTAATAATAAACAAATGTTATTCAAGTTGTGTATTTTAATGCCAATTTGGGAATTCAGATGTAGGAACATCTAAACGTTGCATGAAACCATCAATTAGAAGAGTATAACTAAAAAATGGAAGAAAATTGACACACATCTTGAAGAAAAAGCTACCCAATGTCAGTACTTTGTAGAATCATCAAGTCTCTTCTGGTATCCAGCTGAAATTTTTGCTTCTTTCTCAATTGGATTAATGTCTTGACTTTGACTAGACCTTCTACTCCATGATTCTACTGTGATCTCAGTGGGTTTGTCCTGCTGCAAGGTGAACCTTAAAGGTTTTCCTCCAGGTTTGTTCTGGATTTAACTTCATCTGTCTTCACTTAAACTGTGACCAGAGTTCACTTCAACTGAACCCAGACCCAGTCTGAACCCGACCCAGTTTTCTTTATTTCTAAATAGAGCTGAACGCATTAGCAAGTCACATTTTTTCCTTCCACTTCATTTATTTCACTCCTTGTGTTGGTCTATGAAATGCATCATAGTTTGAATTTTTAGGTAAAGTAATGTAAGATTATTTAATTTACATTGCACATTTTCAGCAACAAGGCAATTCAAAGTGCTTTAGGAAATTTAAAATGCTTTTTTAACGTGGCAAATGTGAAAAAGTTTAGCATATATGAACATTTTTCTATGTGGTTCTGAAAGCTTTAACTGAACTCCTGAAGTTAGATCAGGACTATAAATTATAAATTAAGCGGTGCAGTGGAAAATAACAAACAGAACTGAATTGGTGATATTGGAAGGTTTTTTGCTGCCTGCTGATAGAAAACTTTTAGCTGAATCATAAAGATATTCTCTGTTGTTGTTGCTAATTTATTATTTTAAAGCATTTATGTCCAGTTTCAAATGAGAAAGCAGCAGAATCGCCTCTTAACTGATCTGAGATGAGAACCATTGTTTGTTTACATTCTGGTTATTGATCAGCTGTTTCTACGTTCATTCAGAAAGGATTTATCTGTTTCCGTCTCCATAGTAACGTCTGTTTCCTCACCTGTCAGCCTTGTTGTGAGCATATGGACATTAAAGCTGATCCAGGCGTGGCGGTTGCTCGTTGCCTCCCAGGTTGCTCAGATTGCTGTCCTGCAGTCAGAGTGTGAGGAAGCAGCAGGAGACTTTCTGCTCCACAAACCCTCGTCATCCTGCGGCAGCCAAAACAAAACGCTGCCGGAACCGTTTTATCTCTGAGTTTATTAAATATTAACGAGAATCTGTCTGGGAAGATTTTTATACGATTTGAGATCAAAACTGAACCGACATAAAGAAATGATGAGATATCTTAATTTTATAATTCAATTTTACATGCTAACTTATTTACTTTTAAGGTAGTATGAGAATGTTTTAATAAAGCAAGAGTGTTACCATCTACTAGGGTGTAAAAGGTTTAATGTTATTTTATTCTTTAACTGTTTATTGCTTTAGGCATAAATAGGATTACAAATGTATGCGATTGTTGACTGTGACTACGTCAGTCATAACAAATTTTGCTGGCTGATAAATTGTCCCAGAAGTTATCGTGACAAATCGTAATATTGTTGTTTTGAGATTTTCAAGTAATGTAATGCAAGTACACATTCTCCAAGATCAATAACTGTAATTTCTAGTAAATATTTAACACTGGAACTGGGAGATATTTTAAATGTCCAAAATAAACAAAAAACTAATAAAAAAAAGAACAAATAAGATAAATTATGAAATCTCTGTAAACAAGATTGTATTTCCAAAGAAGAGCTAATTATCATCTAGGTTTTGGCAGAAAGAGAGATAAATTCTGCGGATGGAAATTATTGAGTTTGTTTTAGTTCATGAAGTGAATAATTGACTTGTTGCGACAGGTGGTTATTGTGAATAAAAACTCATTCTTAATAGCTGGTAAAATAAAGGTTGATCGAAGTTGGGCTGCAGAATATTAGTAAAATATTAAACTGCAATACTTCTACTAATGACATTGATGGCTAATAATTGATAGCTTATCAGCATCTATGACGGTGTTTTTCAAAGTGAAGCCTGCCATGAAGATCAGAAAGCTGGAGGAAAAAAAGAAATAAAAATGTAAAATGTAAAAACTAATTTTTTAAATAAATGTTAATTGTTTTTATAAATGTAATATGTTTTTCAGTCATCATCGTCAGATTTATACGTCATAATATAAAATTTCATAATGATGCAATTTCCAAAACAGAACTAATTGCCAACTAAAATCAGGAGGCAGCTTTAATGCTAAATTAATGTAATAGTTATTGAGTAATAAATAAATGAGATTCTTTTTAATGTTAATGTTTCTTTATGTATTTTATCTTTGGGTTTTTAAAGCAAATTTAGCAAATGTTTGTTTGATCTTTCAGTCTTAATTTATAGAAATGGCCTCATTTTTCTGTTTGTCGTTGCCTGCAGGTGGCGCCGATGGACCCGATGGCGATGAAGCGCTCTCAGCTTTACGGGATGAGCAACAGCCCGTACTCCCAGCAGCAGGGGGCGCCGTACCCTGGACAACCCTACAGCTCCCCATCGCCCCACAGATACCCCATGGGAATGTCTGGCAGGGGGCAGATGGCAATGGGAGGGATGCAGTACCCTCAGCAGCAGGCAGGAGGCCACATTTTGGATCATTATATCACAAAACTGGATAATTAAATATGCATAAATTTAGCTTTCCAATCTATTAAATACTCAATAAAGCACATTTTTACATTAATATTGTTAAAAGCAGAAAATAATATTTTACCATTAAAGATTAACTAGCTAAATATTTTTTTAAAATTCAGAATTTAGTTTAACATTTCCTCTAATATTTGCTTAAACTGGATTTCTCACCAGAAAAGCAAATTATCTTTCAGGCCTGCTAATAACGGGAGTATGGCTTATATAACCTCAAACGTTTATCTGTAGTTTGCCAACAGAGCTGCAATACAACCACAAAAGAAGAAGTGTCATATTGGCGTAGAAGAAATACATCTATGTCATCCACTTATGTAATTATACAACAAAAAATACTAGTAAATAATAAAAATATGGTGAACTACAAAATAATTTTATAAATATAGATCTTCTAAAATGAAACCTTTTCCATATATTTTAAAGTTTTGTTGAAGTGAGATTTCTGGAATATTTTCCACCTTTTTATTGGGCCAAAGCTGAAAACCATAAGAATCTCTGCTAAGATCAAACTACTTTAGTCAAATTATTTAGAAACAATCAGAGTACAACAGAAATGGGCTGAGATGCTAACCCTGAGGATCTCCGATATTATTAAAACAGAAGCTACGACCTGATGAACCTGAACTGTGTGCAGGTGTTAGAAAACCAACGGAAACTTAGTTTTTGCTTCTTATTTTAATTTTTTTTCTATTTTTCTTGCTGCCTAACTTGAAAAAACGTTTTTGCCTTCATCTAGAATCCACACATTCTCTCTCTTTAAGAGACAGTCACCAGGTTATGGCTCTGAGGTGATGATTCACATAAATCTGAGTAACAAATGTAACTGTACAGTAATCTTGGTAAGCTGTGGGTGTTTTATCGGTCGTCATTCTCCTCTCTGACCCATTTAAACGCTCCTGAACCTGGAGGTGAGGCGTCTCCGTCTCAACATGTCGGAGCAGACGGCTGCAGTGGAGCGGGTCGGGCCCAGCTGGTCTATTTCTGGACTCCAGCCGGTTATTTTTAGACCCCAGACTGCTGATTTGGGTCTGAGGCTTCTGCTGCTTTTCAGCCTTTCTGGAGGAATTCTGACAAAAACGGCGATTCTGAGCCGACTTTCTGAGGATTTGTTCGAAGCTTTGGATGTTTTCTGCTAAAGACTGAAAAGTTTTCATTCCTCAGTTTTTCACACAACACTCTTTAGTTTTGCTGCATCAGTGAGTGTAATAGGGGACAGAGGAAGTTTTTCAGTAAAAACAAACGTAATTTTAAATTGTGTATATAAATACATTCTTTATTTTGAACAAATCCATTAAAAGAACACAATGTTTTGCAGCATAAGAATCAGTCACCTTAGCTACTGTATTTGTCTGAAAACGAGTGAGAAGAAGTTTACACTGATTTCATGAAGTATTTCCTGTAGCAGTCAACACTACTACAAACTTTTATAGGCCTCTGACTGAAGACTATTTCCTGGCATGCTAGCATCTCAATCTCCAGGCAGCAGAGACAATAATCCTGGATGATGCTATCACTTCTTGGCTAGCTGTGCTACTCCAGCTCATTTGGTTTTGCTGCTCCTCTTTAAATCTGTTTGACTGTTTGGTTAGAGATGCTGGAGTAGGGGATACCATCCTTTAGTTCTGTTCTGCATCCACTAATTCTCCTTTTCAGCTGCTGGTTGGTTAGACTGAAATCTCCTGGAACATTTTCCTCACATCTCATAAAATAATTATTCTTAAATAAAAATATATTTTCCAATATTAAAATGTAAAAGAAATTATAGAAATTGTGCAAAATATGCGTTCTGTGAGTTACATTTCAGATGAAATT
This sequence comes from Xiphophorus maculatus, assembly GCF_002775205.1. Lineage (NCBI taxonomy): Eukaryota > Metazoa > Chordata > Actinopteri > Cyprinodontiformes > Poeciliidae > Xiphophorus > Xiphophorus maculatus. The sequence continues at coordinate 3,894,753 of NC_036457.1, forward strand.
TTTTAAACTGGTACATTTATTACATTTAGTTTCTTAAGAAGTAACTTAAAATGCATTAAATACATAAATCCAAAAATATATTTATCCACTTAAACCGATCAATTGTAATAAATCGTTTAATATCAAAATTATAGTATTTAAAAAAAATGTAAACAAAAATATAAATAATCATAATTTAAGAGGAAGTTAAAAAAATATTTATAAATCCTCAAACTAATTTGGTTTATAGAAGTTGTATGACCAGAGAGATGTTGTTGTTGACCTCTGGGACTGGTTTTCCCCAGATGAGCTCCCAGTACGGCCAGCAGCAGCAACAGAACCTGAGCTTCAGCCAGCCGGGCCAGTCGCCATACTTCAGCCCCTCCCAGCAGCAGCCGGCCGCCCCCAGCCAGCCGCCGTACCTGCAGCCCTGCCCGCTGCCGCCCCAGGTGGGACACACCGTCTCCATAGCAACGACATGGAGACGACGACCTCAGAGCAGAAACTGAGGATTAGATAGAAAAAACATGAAATCTGTTGAAGAACTGTTGATTCATTCGTCTATTCATCCATCTTTATTTTTTAACACTTGCCGAAAATATGAGCAGAATCTTTAATAACTTTTATAAAAGACAAATCAGAACCTGAAGGCCTTCCAGATTAGCAGATTGATTTTAATGTCTGGGCGGAGCTCCGCAGACAGAAGCTGATTGGTTGATTTTAACAATCAGAATCTGTTTGTGTCTTAAAGTTCATGATTAAAAGTGAAACTGCTGCTGATTTTTATGTTTAGGATGTTGGTTCTAATGGTGTGTTTTTCTGTCTGCTTCATGCAGGAAGTTCCTCAGGAGGCGTACGGGGGGCGGGGCAAATCTGCAGCAATGACTCCTGGGAAATCGAACCAGGAGGACTTGAGCCAGCAGGAGCGGCCGTCCAGTCTGCCGGTGAGTCAGACTCAGAAACTATGAATTCAGATCAAATGTTTGGGTTGGTGACCTGAAGTGACCTGAGGCAGACGTTTTATTTTGAAAAGTTGATCATGATGGGTCACCGCTGAGTTATTTAGAGCGCTGAGCTGTTTGTTGTTGTGATTCAGACTCTGACTGTGAGGCAGATTGAGCAGATTTCAGGCCGTGCTGCTGCGCTTCCTGCCAGATTGTCCTGCAGCTCCTTGTCCTCGTCCATAATGATGCCGTCCGTTTCTCCTGGCCGCTGAAATCTGCAGAGATCTCGCTCTGAGCGGCTGCAGCTTCCTGCTGGGAGACCAGCAGAAATAATGATGATTCACAACAAATAGCTGAGTCAGCAGCTCCTCAAACACCTCAAGTCCTGTTTTACAACAAAAGTTATTATTCTACAAAGAAGAAAAGGTCAAAGCATCTGACTCTGAACAGGAAGGAATTCTCATCTTTAGGTTCTGGTTCAGTTCTGTTAGCAGGTTCTAGTTCAGTTCTGTTAGCAGGTTCTAGTTCAGTTCTTTAGCAGGTTCTGGTTCAGTTCTTTAGCAGGTTCTTGTTCAGTTCTTTAGCAGGTTCTAGTTCAGTTCTGTTAGCAGGTTCTAGTTCAGTTCTTTAGCAGGTTCTGGTTCAGTTCTTTAGCAGGTTCTTGTTCAGTTCTTTAGCAGGTTCTAGTTCAGTTCTGTTAGCAGGTTCTGGTTCAGTTCTGTTAGCAGGTTCTGGTTCAGTTCTGTTAGCAGGTTCTGGTTCAGTTCTTTAGCAGGTTCTGGTTCAGTTCTGTTAGCAGGTTCTGGTTCAGTTCTTTAGCAGGTTCTGGTTCAGTTCTGTTAGCAGGTTCTTGTTCAGTTCTTTAGCAGGTTCTGGTTCAGTTGTTTCTCCCGTTAAGTGTGTCGCCTCCAGCTGCGATCCGTCCTCCTTCTCGCCGTCTCTTCATCTCTGATGTTGCGCCGTCGTCCTCTTCCTCTCCTCGCTCCGTCTGAAGTTGTGCTGCCGATGTGGTTGCCGTGGCGACGGCTGGTTTGAGAAGATCCTCAGCTGCGTTGAGAGGCCTCAGTAATGAGCAGAGCAGAGATCAGAGGTTTCTGAGGTTTCCTGTTTGATTAGAGAATGTCCTCCATCTCATCTCGCCTCGTATGGAGGAGTGGAAATGATTCGTTCACACACACACACCCACACACACACACACACTTACACACACACGTCCCAGTCTGAGGCTAGAACCCAGTAGATGGATGATGGAGCGGCGCCGCCGCCACAGAAATTTATTTACCAGTTTGATTGACTGCTTCAATCAAACTGTCTCTGCTCCATCTGAGGCCTTTGGGTTGCTATGGCAACCTGATTCTCCTCTCTGACATCAGGTTTCATCATCTCTGGTGGCGCTGGTTGTTGTGAGCTCGCTGTGCTGCTTCCAGGAGTCTGGTTCTGGTTCTGGTTCTAATCCAGAGTCTCTTTCTGGACTCCAGAGGTTCTGGTTCTGGTTCTGACCCAGGACTCCAGAAACGGGGCGATCAGAACCGATGCAGCTGCAAACATCTGGTTGCATCTGGCCCTCACAGAAAAACACAGACTGCTAATTGGTCGAGCTGTTGGAGGGGGAGGGCTCTGATTGGCCGGTTTAAATTTTCTTTCTCTCATTTTCTTTTTTCTTCATCACATTTGAACAGTATTGATTATTTAGAGATAAACTGTTGATGTTTTCCTCCAGTCTGTATCTGAGCTCTGCCCCTCATGTTAAGCCCCACCCCCATTGTTAAGCTCCGCCCCCTCTCTCCTTCAGGATCTCTCCCGCTCCATCGATGACCTCCTGACCGGCACTGAGGCGGCGGTGAGTTCAGGGGCCTCCGGTTCCGGCAGCGCTCAGGGCGACCAGGGGACCCCGGGGGCCCGCTCTCCTTTCTCCCCCCACGTTTCGCCACGCCTCCCCCCTCTGGCCCGAACGGGTCCCTCTCCGTCCCCGTCCTTATCCCCTGCCGGGTCCCGCTCGGGGCCCCTGTCCCCCACCAGCAGCAGCGGTCCAGGTGGGATGAAGCTGATGAAGATGATGAAGATGAGTGTTGTGACCTCGTCGTTTTAACTGGTTCTGTGTGTTTCAGGCCCCCAGGTGTCTGGATCAGACGTTGGCCCCCACTCCTCCCAGTCGGCCATGACTCCAGACCGAGGTTCGGCCCCTGCCTCCATGTTGGGCCCCAGAGCGTTGATGTTTTCTCTGATCGCTGTTTGGCTCTTCCTCAGGTTTCCCTCCCTCTATGCAGCGTAGCAACCAGGGGCCCCATTTTGGCCCCTTGTCCCCCCACCCAGCATCGGCCGGCCCCGGGCTCCACGGCTCCTACCAGCAGGGCTCCTACGGCCCCCCAGGTAGGACATGAGCAGAGCTGATAGTAACTAGTTACCTGAGTAACTTTAACTGAGCTGCTGTACTGATTGATCACCAGGATCAATCAGAATTTATATCTGATTGAACTTAAGTTATTTTTTAATGTTCCTTGGTACGATTTTTGTTGTGAATTGGTGCTAATGCATAAATTGAATTGAATTATTATGAAATATCTGTACTTTACTGGACTAAAAATTGTAACTTCATTGAATGAAGATCAAACTTGTTTTAAAAAAATCACTAGAAGTTTCACAACAAAACCTTTAACAAGATTTTGTTATGAAAAACAAAAACTTTATGAAATCAATTTCTTTTATATTGAAAGAAATTGATTTGGAAAAAGATTTCTTTTGAATTATTTTATTTTCTACTTTTTTAATTTAGTAATTTTGCTACTTATATAAATTATTTCCATTTTGTTCCTTAAAATACAAACATTTCCACATACATTTATATTTCGGTCTGATGATGTAATTTTTAAATATTAATCGATTGATGTTTTGATTATTCACTCAGGACTTGAGTTACTTTGTACCAAATACTTTTTACTCGAGTAAAAGATTTGAGTAAAGTGATGTTAAAGTTTCTCTGCTCTAGTCGTGTTTTTGGGCCCTCTACCAGCTCTGCTGTGGCCCCTAAAGCTACAGAGGAATAAGCTCGTTTGTTCTGGTGTTCCTCAGGTACCTACCCTCGGCCCCCTCACTACGGCGGGACCCCTGCTGCCGGCTACAGCGGCCCCGGCTCGGGCCCCAGCCTGGCTAACAGCATGGGGCTGAACACCGCTGGCCCCATGCACGGGCAGGGCCCCTCCACCCCGTCGGGCCGAGGTCCCGGGCCCGGAGCCGGGGGCCGCCCCTACATGACTGCACCCGGCACCGCGGCGCCCACCTCCCCCAACATGCCGCAGGCTGCCGGCCAGGGCATGGGGCCCCCAGGGGCCACAGCCAGCTGCAAGCCGCCAGACATGGGCATCAACTCTGGACCGAACGCCAACGCCTCCCTCAGCGCTCACAGCAGGTGAGAAGCAGGAGACACTCTGGAGGAGAGAGCGCCCCCTGCTGGGTGGAGGCCAACAGGCTGATCTCTTTCTGAAAGTTTAAATATTCAGGACAGGAAATAAGAGATTTAAAGGTAGAAATGACCTCTGACCCTCTGACCTTAGCTTAGAATAACAAAATATACCACGATCCAATTTCCATTTAAGTTATTTTCACTTTCTTTTCTAAAAAAAATTACAAATGACAGGAAATATTTTCAAAAAGTGGCTTTTATTTCACTTATCGAGTTTTAGAGCCAAACTACCAGAATTTTTGTTTAATTATGATAAAAAAAACATAAAATTTTACCAAAACAATGTCTTAAAATTATGTGTAAAAAGATTTTTTTGTTTTTTTGTGAGTAGCTCAGTTCATGTTCTTTTTGTTCAAAGTATAATTTTATTCTCCTAAATGTATCCTTTTTAACAAATACCTCCTTTTCTGTTTATTTTGCTTTTTGTTGCTGTTATTTGTTCTCTTATCTAATTGGTTATTTTGTTGATAGATCCTCCTGCTTGTTAGACTGTAATGTTTGATTTATAAGCACTAATTGGTGAATAAATTAAAAAATTTTAAAAAATGAGTAAAATGGATAGTTGTTAGCAAGATTGTTTCTGCTAAGTATAAACTATTATTTGAAAAACCAAATAACCTCTGAAGATGCTCAGCATTAATCATTTGAATTTAATTTTCACGTTGGAGTTTTTGTAAAATTACTACTTTATCCTCCTAATATTCTGACTTTATTCTTTATTCAGCTTCTGGTCTAATAAATAGGAGCTGTGCTTGTCAAACAAAATGGCCGCCCTGACATCACTCTGAATTATGGGAACACACAGACTTCATTGGTGCAAAAGAAATCCATATTTTTTTCCAAAAACAAAAACTATAATTATTGACAAAATTGATTAATCACCCAATATCTCTGCTATTAATATTGATTGGTTTTGTTTCATATCCAGGCAGGGCAGCTACTCATCTATGGCAGCGATGAGAGTTTCTGGAGGTTCTGGAGCTCCGTTCAGCAGCTCAGGCAGGATGAACCCTCAGGGCCCGCCTTACACCGCTCCAGGTAGGAATCATCAGCGCCCCAGGAGTCGTCAGCGCCTCAGGGATTATAATCCATCATCTGTGTTTTATTTTTCTCTCTATCCCTGCAGGATTAGGGATGATGGCGTCAGACGGGACAGGAAGTCATGACCTGAAGCAGCGGGTCGAGCTCCGAGACGCCGTCGGTTCTGCTGCTGATCCAACCAAAATGAAGGTTGATTTGATTTATTTCTACAGACTCTTGGTGAACATGGACATAAAAATGAACAAAGACATGATACACAAAAACCTCCTGGTTTATCTCTGGAACAAATGAATGATTGATTAAAAACAGTGACAGTAAGTAAAGGAAACATTAAATTAATACAGAATCTGAAAAATGAAGAAAAAATGAAGTTAGAGGTGAGAATAAATATAACCGTTGTGTTGACTAAATACAGATTGTGGAAAGTGAGAAAAAATATACAAATAAAACAGGAAATAAATATTGGAAATGGATAATTTCCAATATTATATAATAGTGACAATATAAAATTCTCGATGAGGAAGGAAAGCAAAATGAATTTGAATTGTGGAAACATGAGAAATAAAGTTCTACTCCATTTTTTGTGGAGTTTATGTTTATCTGTCATTATGGGTCAAACCGAAGCTTTTTGATTCAAATTAATTTGCTTGGATTAATTTCACAGCTTACTTACAGTGTAACTAAACTCCAAATCTATTGTTTTGCAGATAAATTGTCTAAATTGGTCCTTAAATGTTCTATCTTTATATTTATGTGCAAATTTGTTTAATTATGCGATATTTGATCTCAAACTGTCTCAGTGTTGCCCTCTTTGGGATGAATGGTGTTACTGCAGTTGAATTCTCCTATTGGTTCCAGTTGGTTGACGTCTACATCACTTTTCTTTTCTTCCCAAACAACCCAGTTTCTCATATTTAATCATTAATCCACGAAGAAATTCACTTCCACCATGTTTCTTGCAATTTAAATGATTCCAGGACCAAAACTGTTTTTTACTAAAAACTTCCTTTAAACCTGAGTGTGTGACCGGTGTGTGTGTGTGTGTTTTGCAGCAGGACAGCTACAGCTCGCAGTGTGTGGTTCCGCCGCCCGGCGCCGCCTGCCCGATGTCCCCCAGCCCGGCCAGCGTGTTGTCCTGTGTGGGAGAAGACAGCGACAGCGTTGGCAGCCCCTCCTGGATCAGGACCCCGTCCAGCCCAGTAAGCCCCGCCCACAACGCTCTTAATATAGAGATGTATGGAAATAAATTTGTGCCAAAATTAATACTGCAAGCAAAGAACAGGTTTCAAAAACTCAATAAATAAAGTCAATGATAAAGTCAGAATTTGAAAAGCTTCTCATTAAAAACATACATTATGAAAGTAATTTGCAATATGTTTGAAGTAGTTGAAAATACATTTATGAAGATTTTATTTTCTCCAATTTTTTCATATTTCAGTTCTCTTCGTGAGCGCAGCAATTTATAAATCTAACAGTTAAAAAGGTATGACATTTGTAAAACTTTTTCTCAAAAGAAAAAATAGAAATTGGAGAAATAATCTGTAAAAATAATTAGTAAGCTAAAATCTGAAAATAACTTGGAAAAAATAAAAATTGAAAGAAATTTCATCTGCATCACTGTAGGTTTAACAATTGGAAACTCAATTATATTAAGTTTTATTTTTTAAATGTTTTTTTTTTTTACAAATTAAAATTTTTGAAACGTTCTTCGCTTACAGTAATATTGTAACAAATTTCTCTCCATAGAAATGTAACTATTAGTATCTGGAGGAGATTAAGTTATTTAAAGAGACAGAACCATTTTTCCTCTGTTTCTCCTGAATCCGCCGCCTCTCTCAGCAGAAGCCCAACGTGGCGACCATGACCAACGAGAAGATCACCAAGCTGTACGAGATGGGCAGCGAGCCGGACCGCCGCCTGTGGGTCGACCGCTACCTGGCCTTCATGGAGGACAGGGAGACGCCCGTCGCCAACCTGCCGGCCGTCGGCAGGAAGCCGCTGGACCTGTGCCGGCTCTACATGGCGGTGCGAGCGATCGGCGGCCTGGCCATGGTGAGACACTCTCCTCTCCGTTCTGCTTGGTTCTGTCTGGACCCGTCTGGACCGTGTTTCTCCTCCTCAGGTGAACAAAAACAAGAAGTGGCGGGAGCTGTCGTCGCTGCTGAGCGTCGGGACGTCCAGCAGCTCGGCCAGCTCCCTGAAGAAGCAGTACATCCAGTACCTGTTCGCCTACGAGTGCAAGATGGAGCGAGGGGAGGAGCCTCCGCCCGACGCTGGCGCCGGGGACGCTAAGAAGCCCCTGCAGGTCAAGGGTCAACCGCCCTCTCCTGGTAAGACGATGCTGAACTGTAAGAGGAAGTAGCTGCTGTCAGGGATCCTGTTTCACACACACACACACACACACACACACAGATGGGCTTATGTAATAGACTCACAGTGAGCTGTCAGCCGTGAACTCAGTGTAAATATAAACATTCATGACCTCGGTTTGACCCAGTTACCCACAATGCCGCTGTAATTCCACTTTGCAGGGAAAACAAAACGTGTTGCTGATGATCAGCAGGAAGTACTTATATGGATGGAAGATCACACTATGGAAGATCAAGTTCAAAATCATAACGTCTGGGAATAAATAAATGCTGACAATCCTCTTTTTTTCCCATGTTTTCCATTAGAAAAGGTTGATGGAAACGTGAAACTTCAAAATAACCTCCTCATTTTCTCAAAAATGTTTATAAGTCCATGATTGTTTGCAGCTTCCTGTTTACTACAAACGTACCTAGAATAATCATCTAACAAAATTACACTTTGTGTATCTGCTGTCTGATTTACTACAAACTAGTGGATGGAAACACGACAAATTCGCATTTTCTTTCTGTGGTATTTTAAAGATTGTTCAAAATTTGCTATGTTTTTTATGCACAGTTTATTTTGAACTATCGCTTTAGGGGTTAACAACATTCAAAATAACTTCCTCAATTCCACAAAAAAGGCGTTTTTTGGCACTAAAGGTGAGACGGAAACACATTTGCCAAATACGTTCTGATGCAACAAACTTTCCAATCAACTGGTAGGTCTGTGCCTTACCATAGCCACAAAAATTAGAAATTATTTAAGTCCAAGCTCATTTTTATGTGATGTGTGGTCCATGCTAGTCTGCATCTTTCATAGTGAAATTACACATAGCATAGCCTGATGGAACCGATGGAAATGTGTTTTCTTTGTATTTCTTTTTTGCAACATTTTAAAAATGCACTAAATTCACATGACAATTGGATAAAAACATAACTACTGTCTCTGTATAGCCAACCTGAAGGTGACAGTCCCTGACCTTTGACCCGTACAAGTACTGGATAGATGGATTAATTTGTTTCAGTCTCTTTTCATCCTTATTAAGCTGGAACCATTTTGGAAAGAATCAAGGATAACCAATTACAACCAATTTTATAAATTTTGAAAACATGAACATTTTACAGTGATGATGTTTATTACTGATCCTACAAACATATGAGACATAATAATTGAGTAAAGATGGCTCCGGTTTGTAGGATTAAGGCATTTTGGGTTTTGACCAGGTTTGACTTTGAGGATGTATCGACGCCATTTTGTTTGTCTCTGCAGCGAATTCAGGCTCGTTTCAGGGCCCCAACACGCCCCTGTCCAGCAGCTCCTCCCTCACCGACGCTCCAGTTGACCCGAAGCCCCCGACCCGCTCGTCCACCCCGCACAACCAGATGGCTCCCCAGCCTGGAAACAGGTGGGGGAGGGGCTTCTAAAGCAAATATCATGTCCAAACCTTCTTATTAGCTACTTTTCTGTGAACGTGACTGAGCATTTGTTTGTCTCCCTGCAGGACCATGGGAGGCGTGAGCGTCCAGGACCCGTTCTCCGAAGGCAGCGACCCGGCCTTCCACAGCAAACGGGGCCCGGGGCCCTGCGGGGGCCCCTACCAGCAGGGGGCTGTTGGTCCAACGGGTTCTGTTGGACCAACAGAACCCGCAATGAGAATGCAGTACGACGGCAGCACAGACCTGTATGGAGCCCCGAGGAAGGGTGAGCAGAGCCGCTCGCTCTCATTCTTAATAGATTTCCCAGAATTCTTAGCAGGAAGTGGATTAAATGTACATATGTTTCTTTACTAATAAACAAATGTAAATAAGATTAAAGCTAAACCTAGGTGTTAGCATTTATCGTTATAATTAGTTGTCATAATTAGGCCTGTCACAATAATCAATTATTCACATGATAAATTAAAATGAGCTCAATCATTTCCATCTGCATAATTTATCGTTTTTATGTTTTTTCTCTGCCGGTCTTTAGTTTGGTGCTTTGGTCTCAAATAGACCTTTTTTTGACGGATAATTTTGCCATTTAGACATTTCATAATTCATTTTATTTTGTTGTTCTGTTTATTTATTTGGGATATTTAAAATATCTTCCAAGTCTTGAGTTAAATGTTCATAAGAATTTAAAGCTTATTGATCTTTGAGAATGTCTTCTTGCACTATTATATTACTTGGAAATGGTCTCAAAACAAGAATATTGTAATTTATCCTAATAATGTACAGAACAATTTATCATCCAGCAACTTATTTTTTCCGATCCATAGTGAGAATGTTGATTTATATTACAGATTTATTTCAGTTACTGATGTTAAGAAAATTAATTTTTTTCCGTTTGTTTCACAAGAACATCAATAAATATCAGTAAATTTGAAAATAGGATTAAAAGCGTAACTGTAACGTCAGTGGTGTCCTGAAGAAGCCTTTTCAAATGGGAATGTTTTTAAAGAGAAGTATCTGTTTTGTCCGTATAGTTGCCTAAAAACTTTTAGTTTTCATCGATATCACAAAATATCCCGTTAAAGTTCTGAGTCCATGTTGCTCACCTCTATGTGAGACCAGACTGAGAATACGTGTTTAATATCAAACTGAAGGCGTTCTGAAGGCGTGTTCTGCTGCCCTCTGGTGGCCACATATGGGCAGCATCCACTTACATCCACTTACATCCACTTGCGTCACCGCTTCCTTCTCCATCAGTGTTCAGTTTTTTTCCTTTCAGGCAGAAAAACTGTTTTTACGCAGAAATTAAACTGCATCCTCAAAGGGATTTTGGTTTGTCCAGGTCCGGTTCCCGGCGAGGCCTTCGGTCAGAGCCAGATGCCCGGTGGTGCGATGCAGGACATGTTCCCCCGCGGACCCTCCTCCGGCCCCCTGTCAGGGATGGGGCCCAGGCCGCAGTACCCCTACGGCCCCGGCTACGATCGCAGGTAAGACCCGGTTCCACTGTCGCTTCTTAATGCCACGTCTAAACCTAAAACCGACTGAGTGTTGGTGCCACTGTGGTGCAGATTGGACCGTGTGATGGGCCCAGAGGGAAGCATGGCGCCCCCTGGCGGCCAGAACAGCATGGGCCCATCTGCCAATGAAGCCAGCATGTATCCCCCCAACAGATACCCTCAGCAGAGGTGAGAGACTGTGATAAATTACATCTGCTTTCAGTTTATTAACTTAGAGGCGTTCCACATGGCTGTCTATTAGGATCCCTGCTTTTTCAATGCATATGAGGCAGAATGGAACAAAAAGTAGTTTTCATTTAATGGATTCTAAAGAAAGATACTAATTTACATCAAAATGGACACAAACTGTCCCACTTCTTCCACGTTTGTTTTGAAACCAAATTAATTTTACTGTAAAGATGAGCAACTCATGACTTAAATCACATTTTTCTCTGGATTCATTTATAGATTTATTTATAAATTAACATTTTCATGTGCATGCTTCTTTCATTTATTTAATCATAGTGACTCATATTTAAATTGCTTACTATTATATACTGTATGTGTGTGTTTTATTTTGCTCGTGGTTATTTTTGTATTTACGAATATTTAGCTACTGTTTTGCCAAAAAGGGAAGTGACACTTAAATAATATATTTTTCTGAACGAAGAACATAGTTTTATTGGTTTTGCCCTGATTAAGGAGTTAACTTTTTATTGTAGTTAATTATATTTTTCTAAAAATGTTTCTGCTGTAAAGTTTAAGATTGTTGTCACAACCTGAGTGGAAATTTGGTTGACTTTTATTAATTTCTTTTAAATGTAACAACGTTGGTGTAATCTGGTAGAATAAAACTCAGTTTCTGTCTTCAGGCACGGACACGATGGTTTTGGTCAGCAGTATCCTCACAGTATGGCCTTCGGTTCCCATCAGCCCCTTTACCCCCAGCAGCAGGTGAGTGCTCTGTACCTGTAGACCAACCCAGCTGGGTCACATGGTGCAGGAAACAGGAAGTGGTCAGTGACTGTGTTTGGGATGTTGTCTGGATCACTGACATCTGTTTTCACAGAAATTTCAGAAAATATTTTTTAAAAGTAGGTTTTACTTCAATTAGCCCTTCTGTGTACCAAGGCCATTTGAATATAGTCATAATATTAGCAGAAAAAGACTAAAATTACAATAAAAAGTTGTTTTTATGAGAAAAAAGTTTAGTTATCAGAATCTGATGTGAGCAGTTTGTGGTTCTTCCTTCAAAATAGTCAGTCATTTCAAACCTACTGATAATAATTTGATGATATTAAGTATTTCTTTTAAGTATTATATCTAAAACTTGCACTAAAGTTTGATCAGCATTCCTCATTTTATGACTTTATTCTCGTATTTAAAAATAAATATGGTAACTTGGCTCTAATATTCTGTCGTAAATTTGACCTGAATTCAAAGTCCAAATAAATAGGAGCTGGAAAACAAGATGGCTGCGCTGGATGTGCTGACATCACTCTGAATTATGGAAACCCAAAGAATGCACCAATGGGAAAAATCCAGACTTTCCAAAAATTAATCTTGAAAAACCAAAGATGTGATTTTGATGGTTCGAGTCCCTGACAGTTCCTGTCCCTGACGGTTCTGGTCCCTGACGGTTCTGGTCCCTGACTGTCCCGGTCCCTGACAGTTCTGGTCCCTGACACTTCTGGTCCCTGACGGTTCCGGTCTCTGACGGTTCTGGTGTCTGTTTCTGCAGGGCTACAAGCGTCCGATGGAGGCCATGTTCCCGGCTGCGAAGCGTCATGAGGGCGAGGCGTTCGGCGTGCAGCAGTACGGCTCCCAGCAGTCGGACCCTTTTGGCCCCTATGGATCTGGACCGGGGGGGTTTTCAGGCCCCGAGCGCCGGCCTGTCACCGGGCAGTACCAGTACCCATACGGTCGGGACCGCCAGGGCCTCCCACAGCATGGCATGATGGGATCGGCCCCTGCGGCAGCGGCGGACGGGGGGCCGCAGCCCAGCTTGTGGCCCCCCAGGACAGAGATGGGGTTCTCGTACAGCCGGCAGGGCCAGGGGCCCCCCTTCCCCGATCAGGAGGGCCGGCCCCCACCGGACGCCCAGTGGCCCCCCAGTAACCTCAACCAGTGTCAACCTCCCTTTCCTTCCCACTCTTCTTCCTCCTCTTCTTCCTCCATGCCCCCCCTTCCCTCCAGGCAGCCCCCCTCCTCTTTCCAGGCCACGCCCACCATCCCAAATCACGTGACCCGCCCCCAGAGCCCCTCGTCATTCCCCCGGCCTCCGGTGGGCTCCCTGTCCCCCAATGGCGCCCCCTACCTGCCTGTTAAGAAACCAGGGGTCCCCACCGTTCCCCCAGCCAATCAGGGCCTCCCCCTCGTTTACAGAGAGGTCGTTTTCCCGCCCGGCTCCGTGGAGGCCACGCCCCCCAAGCTGAAACCGCGGCGACGGCTAACGGCGAAGGACACAGGTGAGACCGGCGCCACTCCACATAGAGGTCACATGACCAGGGCGCCATCCTTAAAAAGCCTTAAATTCATGTATATAAGCTTAAGGCCTTAATTTATTTTGCTGTTGCGGTTATTGCTAACTAGCTGTTAATATAAACTAGCTAGCTAGATATCTCCCAATGATAAAGTGAGCTAGCTGTTCATGTTTCTAACGTTAAAATGTCTTAGCTTAATTTAAAAACAATAAGTTGGCCTTTAATACATTAAACATGGGTTTTAAATTTTGTTTTGGCAGAAATATTTAATCTCATATTCCAAGGTAGTAATATTTTTTCTTGTGAAACGTTACTGTTACACAAATCAGACATCTTCACTGCGTTCTGTGACTCAAGGCGGTTATGGCTGCTGCTAACTGGCTAACTGATAAACCCTTGCTAGTTAGCTAGCAATTTCTTTTGTCCATTTCTATTGTGATGCAAATCTTCAATTTAATTCATGAAAGTCTTAAATTTGAGTTGGTGAAACCGCGCTGAGCCTCACTCTGATCGGCTTTGTCAGGAACGCCGGAGGCCTGGCGGGTGATGATGTCACTGAAGTCGGGGCTCCTGGCGGAGAGCACCTGGGCACTGGACACCATCAACATCCTGCTGTACGACGACGGCACGGTGGGCTCGTTCAGCCTGACGCTGGTGAGGCGCCGCGCATGAAAACGTTGAGCTTAGTGAAGTTTTTTAGTTCAAAGCCAAACGTTTGCTTCTCGACGTGCAGCTGCCCGGGTTCCTGGAGCTCATCGTGGAGTTTTATCGCCGCTGCCTGATCCAGATGTTCGGCATCCTGCAGGAGTACGAGATCGGGGCCGAGGGCCCGAAGGCGACCCCCAAAGACCCGGGGGAGGCGCCGTCGCCGCTCAACAAAGAGGATGCCAAGCCTGAGGATTCCCCTCAGCAGAGCAGCAAGTACGACAAGTGGCCAGTCAGGGTGGAGGAGGCCGGGGAGAGCTGGGCGGAGGTGGAGCGCCGGGCCGACCCAACCCGAACCAACGGCTTCATCAGCGGTCTGCTGCACTGGAAGGCCGGAGGAGGAGACTCCACGGCTCACATCCAGACGCACTTTGAGCCCCGATCCGGAGACTTCAGGCCCCCAGAGCAGGAGAAGCAGAGCGAAGGAGTGGAGGAGCAGCGAACAGAGGAGGAGGAGCAGAAGCAGACTGGTCATCAAGGAGGTAAACGGATCAATATGAGGCTGTGCTCTCTGACTGGTCTTCATGTACCGCCTGGAAAGTCCAACTTTCTTATATAAAATATAAACATCCAAATATGTCAGGGTTTCTACACAGTCTGGAATTTCATTTCAGTATTATTACTTTTCTTTATGTCTTTCTCTCCTGCCTTCCTTCCTGTAGCTCACTGATGATGCAGCATTTAAAAGGAGTTTTTTGTATTATTGCCAAGATTTCAATGTCTACTGTTAAAGACTTTGCAACATTAATCAGCTGCTCCTGGTTGTTGCTGTTTCTGCTCTGCAGGTTCTCCATCTGAGGTCAGAGGTCAGCGCCCAGCCCCTGCTGAGGCTCAGAATCCCATCAGCCTCCAGGAGGACGAGCCGCGCTGCTGGGACGAGGCGCCGCTGTCCACCGCCGAGTCGTGGCAGGACTCCCTGGCCAGACGCTGCATCTGCGTCTCCAACATCATCCGCAGCCTCTCCTTCATCCCTGGCAACGATGCCGTCCTGTCGCGCCACCCGGGCCTGGTTTTGATCCTGGGCCGGCTGGTGCTGCTGCACCACAGCCACCCGCGCAGGAAGCGGGCGCCGCCCACCTACCAACGGGAGGAGGAAGCGGGCCGGGCCTGCAGCCGCGACGAGTGGTGGTGGGACTGCCTGGCGGCGCTGCGGGAGAACACGCTGGTGACGCTGGCCAACGTGTCGGGCCAGCTGGACCTGTCGCAGTACCCTGAGGACATCGTCCTGCCGGTGCTGGACGGGCTGCTGCACTGGATGGTCTGTCCGTCCGCCGAGGCGCAGGACCCGTTCAGCGGCGCCGCGGCGCTTTCGCCTCAGCGGCTCGTCCTGGAGTGCCTCTGCAAGCTGAGCGTCCAGGACTGCAACGTGGACCTGCTGCTGGCCACGCCCCCCTTCAGCCGCCAGCAGCAGCTCTTCGCCACGCTGGTGCGCCTGGTGGGCGAGCGCCGCAGCCAGGTGTGCCGGGAGATGGCGGTGGCCGTGCTGTCCAACCTGGCGCGCGGCGACGCCACGGCGGCCCGGGCTGTCGCCCTGCAGAAGGGCAGCGTGGGAACTCTGATCGGCTTCCTGGAGGACAGCCTGGCCGTGGCGCAGTACCAGCAGAACCCGCACGCCGCCGTTCCGCCGCCAGAGCCGCCCAGCATCAACATGATGTGCCGCGCGGCGAAGGCGCTGCTGGCCGTGGCGAGCGTGGAGGAGAACCGGCCGGAGTTCGTCCTGTACGAGAGCCGGCTGCTGGACATCTCGCTGTCGTCGGCCCTCAACTCGGCGGTGGCGGCCATCATGTGCGAAGTGCTGTTCAAGCTGAGCCGCTCGTGACACACAGACCGCCACGGAGCGTGCTCAGTGTGACCGACCGGGTCCGATTCTATTTTTATTTAAAGAGACAGAAAGAAGTTTTTACGTAAAAATGAAAATATATAGAATATATAAAGCTCCTCAGCTCCATCCACAGATGTTTATTTGGGTTTTTAAATAATTTTAATACAAAAAAATATTTAATACTTTTTAATTTTCTAAAAATTGTCCGTTTTTTGTTTTGTTTGAACCAAAGTGATGTGGCGGACGGCGATGGGGAGGGAATGCTCTTACTCTTTTTTTTAAACAAGCGTGCTCATCTCTTTCCGTTTGTGGGGCGGCTCCTTGTGGGCGGGGCTTGCTGTTTGTGGGCGGGGTCAGTGTTGTAGATAAACATCCTTTTTTTTAACGTTATGACGGAGGAAACACTGATGTTCAGTCGTGTTCTTTGTTCTGGTGCAATAAGTTTGTTTTGATGTTTTTTGTTTTGTTTTTTTATGTGAATTTTTGAACCATCTGCAGTTCAAACGCCGCCGCGGAATGAGGCGATGTGGGCGGAGCTGCATCCCATTCTCATCAACATCCTCCTGTAAATATGTACATTGCAGCTCCAGCAGGGGGCGCCGGTCACAGCGGCTGCCAGTTTCAGGATGTGTTCGAGGGAGGCGGGTGCGTTTGATTTGACGGACTGCGTGTACAGGCTGTGGGGGGCGGGGTTTCACCGACGCCGCTTCAGAAACAGTTGTAAACAAATGTAAAGAGAGAAAAATGACTTTGTTTCTTCAGTATGAGATCTTTATATGTTCCACGACATGTTAAAGAATAAATGTACATGAACTCTGGTTGAGCACTGTGAACAGAGCGCCACCTGCTGCTTTTCTTTGACTACACCAACTATTACTCCAAGGAAAACCTGAATGTCAGCATCACTGTCAAACAGCTAACAGTGATGCTAGTAGTTAGCATTTTTAGCTTGTCCACATTCAGACAGCTCCAAGTCACCTTGGATGATAAAATGTTGGGAAACAGGAAGTCATAATTATTAGAGTAAAAGTCATTTTTACTCTATAAAAACCTGTTATTTTACCACCGTAGGTCTGCATGACTTGAATAAATGGGTTGATGTTTGGAGGACATATTTAGCTTTTTTAATTTTAGCGTTGGCACAGAAACAAAAACATTCAGTTCATCTCAACATTCAGGCTTAATTTTGTCTTACTAAATATCTGACATTTACCACAAAGGACCACAAAGTGCTGGACAAATATTATCATCTGGCCATGAGGTTAAAACGAATCAATAAAGGTAATTTCTTAACTAGTGTAATCAAAAGCCTATCAAACTGAAATTTGGAGACAATTTAAGCTAAAGTTTAACATCAGACTGTAAGTCTGAGTGCAAAACCAGAACAGTTCACGTCTCACAGATCAGAAGATTCAGATGTGAAGATGCATAAAAACTAAAAACTCTAGGAAATGTTTCACTGATTTATTTAGTTTACAATTAAAACAAAAAAAATCATGGCTACTTAAAAGTACTTGTAAAAATTATATATTTGACATATTTTCACATTGATCAGCCCCGCCAGCATTTCATGATTGTTTTTGCGATTCTTTTTCAATCAAAATGACTGATTTTATCGTTTATGCATAACGGTAAAAGTGACTTTTTGTTACTTGCCATATTAATTGGAGACAATAACTTGACATCAAATAAGGCAAAACTTGCTAAAAATTAGCAGTTTTTTGATTTTGTGTGATCACAAAAATCTGGAGGGACTGATTAATGTGATTTGTCTTTAAACTGGTAAGTGCTTTGATTAGATCGATAAAATATTTCAGCACACAAATGTTTTTTGAAGGTTTTACTTTGTCTCCCATTGGAGACTAGACGGCCACATAAGTAGCTCTGGTGGGCCAGATTTGGCCCCCGGGCCTTAAGTTTGACACATACCAGAAAAAATCTTCCATAAAACTTAAACTTTCACAACATTTAAATATCTTTTATTTACAATATGCGACTGTTCTTGTTCTGGTATGACTTTATCTTCATAATTTCACATTTCCAAGCTGTAAAATCTCCACAGGGTCAGATTGGTTCTCAGTCTCTGGCTGATCCCTGTGATTTGGACCCGAAGATGGCGTCCCAGTCCAACGGTTCTGATCCGGCTGCAGCCTCTGGGTTCCTCGGGATGGCCGGGAAGAACAACTCCATCTTCTGTCTGAACTCTGCCAACTGTAAGAGACATGGAAAGAATCAGAAACCTGCAAACTTCCCTACTTTAAAGTAAATATTTATTCATCTATTTAACCAAAGTAAACATTTTATTTTTATTTTTACACATTAATTTGAACTCATTTTCAGTTATTTTTGTAAATTTCAATCACTGGTTTGAATTCTCTCCAGATATATTCCAAACTTTCCTGATTATTAGAAACAAACGTACGCTGTGGACGCCGAGAGCTTTCCACACGGCGACGCTGAGGAGACCCACTCCACACCAGGCGTACAGGGAGCCCCAGCCCAGCGCTCTGAGGGCCAGGGAGGCCCCGGACTCGGGGGCCGCGGCCGTCGCTGCCACACCCTGCAGAGGAAACAGGTTTTTCAGCAGCTGGTTGGGTCCATGTTACCTTAAAATGGAGATTTTCCTTCTATTTGCCAAAGTTGTCTGGTGGCAACCAATAGGATTCCAGAGACTGTAACCATGGCGATGTTAGAACATCGCCATGGTTACATAGCACAGGAAACTGTGCTAGTTTCCTGTTCTAGCACAGTTTCCTGTGCTAGAACAGACACTAGAATTTCTGTTCTAGCACAGGAAACTTTATGACCAAATATGGGCAGAACTCTGCAAACGTCCAATCAGATCTCTGCCCAGAAGGCACATGACTCCTGCTGTGGAAATCGTTCACAGCAGACTGGAATGACTTTATCTTCATAATTTCACATTATGAAAATAACGTGAAATTATCTTTCACATTATGATCTCTGTTAGTTTCTATAATTTCTGCGTAACTCTATTACTATGAGTCACAGAGTTGCTCACAGTTTGGCCCCTGAATGTTCGACCATTTTAGACTTTGGCCCTTGAATCTTTGATAATTTTAGACTTTGGCCCTTCAATCTTTGACCATTTTAGACTTTGGCCCTTGAATCTTTGATCATTTTAGACTTTGGCCCTTCAATCTTTGACCATTTTAGACTTTGGCCCTTGAATCTTTGATCATTTTAGACTTTGGCCCTTCAATCTTTGATCATTTTAGACTTTGGCCCTTGAATCTTTGGTCTTTTTTAACTTTGGCCCCTGAATGTTTGATCATTTTAGACTTTGGCCCCTGAATCTTTGGTCTTTTTTAACTTTGGCCCCTGAATGTTTGATCATTTTAGACTTTGGCCCTTGAATTTTTGGTCTTTTTTAACTTTGGCCCTTTTATCTTGAGATTTTTACAATTTGGCACCTGATGAAGGTTTAATTCAAGAGAGAAATATGATTTCCTGACTTGTTTCGGTTCGGTTCTGTTTTCCAGTAAAACTGAAACAAGCGCAAAGCCGCCGGGGCCTCCAGCTCAAATCAAATCTCCCGTCAGACGACAAAGCCCGCTGTGTGACGGAAATAGAACGGAGGAACAGCGGCCGGATTGTTCGCCTCCAACGGACCAGAACCGCCGCCTCCTTCTCAGAACCGCCGCCGGATCGAGCATCAGGAGGGAAAACAGACGTCATCGTTTCACAAAGACAGCCTTAACTTTTCAAACCGGATTAGTAGGAAGAGTGATGCTGCTGGAGTTCACACCAAACATGAAGCTCTTCTGCTTAAATTCACACCAAATCCTGTTAATATTGTAATATTAGCAGAATAAATTCAGTCATTTATAAAATTGTTTCTAAGTTCTGCTACCAGTAACAATTTGATGCTGCTGATGTGTTTAAAGGTGAACTATGTCTTTATTTGTAAAATAATAACTTCAGGGTTAACACAACTCATTTTGTTTGTTTTTGTGTAGGACACCACATAAAATTGCTTCTTCATTCTACGAATTATCTTTTTTTTTTATACGAGGACTAAATTATCGTTATTTGTCATGCGACTTTATTCTCATATCATTTTTTCCCCATATTACGACTTTCTCTTATTATTACAACTCCATTCTCGTAAAATTACAACTTCTCTAGAATTATAACTTTGTTATCGTAGTATGACTTCTCTTAGTTTTACAACTTTATTCCTGCAATCTTGCAACTTTTTTCTTGAACTAACGTTTCTCGTCTTATTACTTTATTCTCATATGACTTTTTTCTCAAATTATTTTGACTTACTGTTGTATGTCCTTTTTCCAATAATATTGTGACTTTAGTCTTGTAAATAATTTGTTCCCAGTCTGGCTCTAACTCCATCTTATTAGTCCAGTTTGCATGAAAATATTAACTCCATTTTTCTTTCTGGAAAACATTTTTCCCGCTGGACTGAGTTTACCTTACTGAACCAGTCTGGGCTCTTCTTCTTGGCCAGCGCCAGGGTGGAGCCGAACCCAGCGATCATCCCCGCCGAGGCCACTGTGGTCAGAAACACCGCACCTGCAAACAGGAAGCCAGGTGAGCTGTGATGTCACAGCAAACAGGAAGTCAGCTGAGCTGTGATGTCACAGGATACAGCTGCTACCTCAGCAATCACCAACATAGGGAGGAAACAGGGGATCCTCTACGTGTTTGGACATCGGTACCAGGTTCTACTGATGACCCAGTTTGGACCAAGCTTCAACTTTGATAAACAGAGGAGATAATAGTGCAAAACAAGCCCGCAGCATCACACCTCCATCACCATGCTTGAGGGACTTATGAAGCTAGTTAGCGTCCTTCCTGTTTTGTTGTGAATACTCCGAAGGTTTGTTGATTCATACATCTGTCATACTCAGATTATTCTAAGTGCTTTGACATCAATAGCAGAATCAGTAAAATAGAAAACACTGAAACTGAAAAGTGTGTTCTCCAAAGTCACGGTGTCTTCCCGATCTGGCTTTACACGAACACAGTGGAATCAGATTTTTGTCTTGGCCGAATAGTTCGGGGCATTTCAAAAAATCCTCCTTAAACAGGTCTGTGACCCCTGACCTCTGCAGCCGCAGGCAGGTGAGCTGAACCTTAAATCGGTAGATTTTTGACTGAAGTTCGGCTCCGTTTGGTTTTAACCTCCGGTTAATCTGCAGCTGCTCACCTTTTAACACATGATGTCCGTCCTTTTCATCAGAATCACGGTTTGCTCTGACAACAGAGTCTCCGCCAACGTCCGCGGCCGTCATGCTGTTTAGGTCCGTCTCCGAAAAAACGCCCGGGTGCAAACACTAAAAATAGGAACCAGATATTATTTTCCAGGGAATTACTGAAGAAACCCCCAAAAATATGACAACCTCACTGAAGATACATTATAGGTTTTATTTTCACTGCGTTTTAACGACTAAACATTTTAACTAGAAGTTAAAGGGCCAGAATCCTGAACCGAAGATCGTTTATTACTTCTTGAGGCGGATTAAACGACACCGAAACAAGGGACTCACTAGAGTATAAAAATGTTTAAGATATAATATTTTAATTATAGAAAGCAACTTTGAAAGCAATATAAATGTAAAGACATAACATAGAACAAATTTTTAAATAAGAATACCAACTTGAAATAAAAGTGGGCTTAGAAGATGCCATGTCTTAAAAAACGAGCTTTAAATGATAATAATAATAATAATAATAATAATAATAATAATAATAATAATAATAATAATAATAATAATAAAGCTGCTATCATAAAATTAAAATTGCTCATACCATAAATAAATAATTACAAAAAGTGTTTGTTTGCTATAGTGGTTGTAAATATTTTGTCATAACTTACTGAGGAAGTTCTACTTTTCAAAATTACAATTTTTAGTGAAGTTTAATTTTTGTTTGTTAGGGTTTATTTATTTTTTATTTATTTGCTTTTCAAGAAATTTTGTTTTTATTTCATATTTTCTTAATAACCTGACAGACAAAACTGAAAGATAAAAACGCTAAAGATGGTTAACTAAGCCCTCCGTTTTGACTGGAAGGTTTTTTTTTTCGTGTGTAGTGACACATCCTGGTGGCGATAGAGGATCTCCGCAGGCTTCAGCGGCTCTGCGGAGGATCGGGATGCTCTTCTCCTCCTCCTCCTCCTCTTCCTCCTCATCCTTTTCCTCCTTTCCACGGACGCGGAACATCTGAACGCCCGGTAACCTGGATCACACCCACTTCCATCCAGAATCGGAACCAGTTCACATACAGGCACTGGGTCCGGAGAAGGCGGACATGGTACCGAACCGGAGGTTCTAGTGCGTGCGTTTGTTTACCGAACAAATTCATTGTAATAGTGATAAAACCCGGTCGCTTTTGTTTGGGTTCGTGATGGAAATACGGGCTCATCCGCGCGCGCACCTTTGATTATCCTTTCATCTCCGCGCGCGCTCACCTGTCAGGACTCATGTCTCAGATCCAGCACGCGGTTCCGGACGGACCGATCCGGTACACGCAGATCTGCACCCGCAGCACCAGCTGCTCCTCCCCGCCGACATCGTCCTCCGCCGCCGGCACCGAGCCGCCGTCCTGCCCCGGACACCGCGGCCGGACTCCCCGCAGGAAGTGGCAGGTGTTCCCGGGGCGGAACCGGTTCTACTGCGACGGGCGGGTGATGATGGCGCGGCAGACCGGGGTGTTCTACCTGACCCTGGTGCTCATCCTCCTCACCAGCGGCCTCTTCTTCGCCTTCGAGTGAGTCACGTTTGGGTTTAAAGCTCATATCTCAGAATATTTAGATGCGAAAACTTTACGTTAAACTTTAAATGTTTGCCAAAGTGGAGATTATAATCCTAAATGTTTTCAATCTGAAGATTTGGGATTCAGCCACTTTCATGAAGCTAAATGATCATTTCTGACACATTTTACACACTTTGGGCCCCTGAGTTACTGTTCAGTAACATTCTGGGCCCCTAACTTTTGAAATTTAACATTTTGGGCCCCTAACTTGTTGCTATTTAACCCGTTGGGCCCCAACCTCATTAAAAATGATAACTTGTCTCATTGTTTTGTTTCCTCCTGCTGTATCGAGCTCTCTGATTGGTTGAGATGCTCAGCCTGTCTCTCTGTGTCCTCAGCTGTCCCTACCTGGCGTCCAACCTCAGTCCGGCCATCCCGGCCGTCGGCGCTGTCCTCTTCGTCTTCGTCATGGGGATGCTGTTCAGGGCGAGCTTCAGCGACCCCGGCGTCCTGCCCAGGGCGACGCCCGACGAGGCGGCCGACCTGGAGAGGCAGATCGGTAACCATGGAGACGCAGATTAGTGGGCATTGTTGCAGAAGTCTGGAGTTTGTCGTTCAGTAGTTTCCCTCCTCCTCCGCGCCGTCGGAGCGCTGAGTCACATGTCGCCTCCTGGTTTCCATGGAAACTGAAAGTCGCCGTCTATTTCTGGAAGACAGTCATTCCCTGATTTACTTCCTGATGGAGACGATCAAACATGGAGGACGATGACGGCAACGCCGTCAGAGGAAGAAGAAAACATTTTGTTTCTGAAACTCCAGGAAGTTCTTCTGATTCCAGAGAAACAAATTCATCCATCAAAGATACATCCAACCATCTGAACATCCAACCATCCATCCAACCATCTCAACATCCAACCATCCATCCAACCATCTGAACATCCAACCAACCCACTCATCTATGTATCCATTTGTCCGTTTATCCATGCATCTAAATATCCATCCGTCCAAATATTCATCCACCAAACATCCAACCACTCATCCATCCATCAAAGTTCCTCCAGGATGTTTTTATGTTTATTTTATTTTGTCTAGTCGCTCTATTTCAGGAGTCATTTGTATTTCAGTTTTCCTCTTTGACCTCTCAGGTCTTGACCTCTCAGGCCTTTGACCTCTCAGGTCTTGACCTCTGAGGTCAGAGTGTGTTGTATCAGCAGCTGTAGCTTCGTCTCTGAGCCGCTCTTTGTTTTCAGACTCGACCAGCTGCTCCAAGCCGCCGCCTCGCAGCAGAGAGGTTCTCATCAACGGTCAGACCGTCAAGCTCAAGTACTGCTTCACCTGCAAGATCTTCCGGCCGCCGCGCGCGTCCCACTGCAGCCTCTGTGACAACTGTGTCGGTCAGTTTACCTCGTATGTTTCTGCTTTCTGTCACTTTCAGCCATGGATTTACATTTTTCTCCAATCTCTCATTGAGTCTCGGGTTTTTCCAGGTTCTTTATGTGCTAATTTTTGCTGTTTTTTTGTTGCTGCAGAGCGTTTCGACCATCACTGCCCCTGGGTGGGGAACTGTGTCGGACGGAGGAACTACCGCTTCTTCTACCTCTTCATCCTCTCCCTCTCCTTCCTCACCATCTTCATCTTCTCCTTCGTCATCACACATGTCGTCCTCAGTGAGTAACCGAGCTTCTGCCACCTCCTCACATTGTTTTCTGTTGTGACTCAGCAGCTGATCTCTTTAAAAATCTGCTGAAAGGTTTCTAATACTCAGGAGACAAAACTTTGAGAACATTTTAGAAAAATCCAACCTTTAATTCACAGATTGCAACGGAAGACTGTTTAGAAAATTATCCCACTAAAAAGATCTCTGCTGTAATTTAACAGTGTTATGTTGCATGAAATGAGATCAGAGTGCGACAGAAAGATGGAGCTTTGCATAAAAATACAGAAAGACAGAGACAAAGTCGCACTTCAAATGTTTTTGTTTATTTGACCTAATTAAGATCCTGATTTTTCTTACAATCCCTGACTTTTCCAAAACTGGAAATTGGCTTAGGATAACTTCCAAAGTCATCATTTTCAAGTCAGAAAATTTTATTTTGCTCCAGAAAACAATAAAAAAATAAAAGGATCAGGCATCGAAGCATGATCCTTATACCCTGAGAAACTCCATGCTGTTACTACAAACCAGTGGTGAGCACCGCTAACTAAGAAGCTAGCTGCATTAACACTTATAAACATTATTTCTGCTAACGCTAAAGCGCTACAACAACATAGTATTTAGCTGAAGCTAAACTTAAGGTGTATTAAGGAAGAGATATTTATTCAAACTTTGAACAAAACGTTTGACTCGTCT
Source organism: Xiphophorus maculatus (assembly GCF_002775205.1). Lineage (NCBI taxonomy): Eukaryota > Metazoa > Chordata > Actinopteri > Cyprinodontiformes > Poeciliidae > Xiphophorus > Xiphophorus maculatus. Next base: position 3,919,550 of record NC_036457.1, read on the forward strand.
CTTCCTTCAAAGCCGGGTCCTCTCGACGAGGAGCAGGGCAGCTGTAAAGCGAAACTACAACAAGGCGTGTTGACGTCACAGATCACAGAGTTTAATTCATACAAAGCAACGCATGGATGAGTTAACAAAGCTGCAGAGATACAGAGATATACATTTTATCACAAAATAAGACACACAAGGGAAGACAGACACACACGAAACACATAAGACAGACAAAGGCGCCCATGTGGAGAAAAGATGGAAAAACTCTGAGACTCTCCGGTGCTGACCTGGAATTTTAACTAAAGAGGCGTTTCCCTATTTAATATATGCAAAGAAGGCGTTCTGTTGTTTGACCAATCAGGGACCTGTTTCGGCCCCCCAGAGAACCCCGGAAACTCCCCTTCTTACAGCTCAGCTTCTAAGGTGATCTGTTTTTTGTCCAAGCGAAAGGGGGGACCACTCCGTGTCCCTCTCCGCCTGATACGGGAGAGGCGCCAAGAAGTCTCTAACCCCTTTCGGACTGTAAATTTTATTGCTGTGTCTGTCAGCGGGGGAGGAAAAAAGGGCCCTGCTTCTTCAGCTGAATTCCCAAATGCTCAACAGAAACTGTTCCAAATTAAAGTGTTGGCTATACCTTTACACATGTCGTGGATTAGCTGTATTAAGCACCAAACAATAATTATTTTCTTAACAGGTGCTAAGTTAAAAAATGACACAACATGTTTTCAAAGTTGCAAAAGCACTAAGCTTAAATTTTGCTCTGCTATTAGCAGAAGTGTTTCCACCACTTATGAAATCTGATATGAACAGACAGAACCATCATTTTTGGATAATTCATCCCAGTTTTGATTTGTTTTTTCCTTTTTACCATGAGGAACTTCATGCAGTTGCTAAAAACTACTGATTGTACCGCTAACTAAAAATCTAGTTGTGCTAACGCTGAAACTTTAATCCTAAGTATTAGTTGTGCTAATGCTAAAGCCTTAAAACAACATAGTATGTAATGGAAGCTATTGCTAAAGCGCTAACTACAACAATGTTGACTTGATACCCACCATGTAAATGTAAACAATGCAAAACAATTTCAAAGTTAGCTTTCAAAGCTAGCTCTGCTATTAGCGGATTGAATGCCCACCTGCTAACAACTGATATTAACAGACAGAATCATCCTTTCTGGATAATTCAGGATGTTTTCTGCTGTTTTTGTGTTGGAAAGGTTTTAAACCTGTCATGTTAACACATTTAACTCCACTGAACCGGGCGGTTGAAAGCAGTTTCTGTGTTGACGGAGGTTTAACCCTGATCACTGGGTTCTGGGGATTTTTTACTGTCATCAACCAGACTCTCTTCTCAGGTCGTTAAAGTTGTTTATGTGGCCCGAAGCTTCAAACTCCAGAGCTGTGAGGCTCTTTAACAACCAGCAGACAGTCTCAGATAAACTCGTGTTTTCTTCTGAGTGCTCCTTGTTTTTTGTTTTTAGCAGCGCTGCTATAAAAAGATGCAGCACAGAGTGGTGACTTTGATCTGCATGAAATTAACTGCAGCCTCTGACGCCTTCACTTCTCCTCGGTGTCTTTGTGTTTAAAACACACAAACAATCCCTCAAAGGTTAAAACTTTGAAATGTTTCTGTGGTTTTCTGGTTATTTTTGGCCGTTTCCTGATGCCCGTTTTCCTGTCTTCACACCTCGCTAACTCCATTAGCTCAATGAGATTTAGCTTGTTTTAGCAATAAAACCTTTTTCTGTCTAACTGTGGGGGGATTTTTTTTAGATTTAGCTTAAAAACGGGAACAAATTACATCTTCTTGGTGAATCAGTTCTTCACTGTAAAACAGAAACATCAGGATGAATGGGTGAACTTTATTAAAGAAGTTATGAATCTCTTCTTCTTTGTTGTTTTCCAGGATCAAACCGGACCGGATTCCTGACCACACTCAAAGACAGTCCAGCTAGATATCCTTCAGAGCCCAAAGGTTCTGCTTGTGGAGCTTCTAAAAGTTCTGAAACAAAACAAATCGCCTGTTTTGACGGAAACGTCACATTTATACATATAAAACACAAAATAACTTGGTTATAAATCCAGTCTTGACAAAAAAATGGCTCTGCTATTAGAAGAAGTGTTTCCACCACTTATGGAAGCTGACATAAACAGACAGAACCAACATTTTTGGATAATTCATCCCAGTTTTCATCCCAGTTAGCGTAGCTGTAAACGTGGTGATAAACTTAGCCACTACCGTAGCCATAAGCATGACTGTGTGAGTACAACTGTTAGCCTGGCTGTAAAGTTACCATTAGCATAGCCTTAAAAGTTACGATAAGTGTAGCTGTTAGGGTAGCCATAAGCATCACTGTGTATGTCCTGCTGTAAGCGTAGCCGTTAGAGTGGGTGTAAAACTGGCTGTAAGCACAGCGGGTAGCATAGCTGTTAGCTGGGATTCATCGTCTATTTGGCTGTAAGCAGAACCAGTCTGATCAGGAAAAGCTGTAAACATTCAGCCCTTCCAACATGGAGTTCAGATCTGACACAGAAAATCCACCACAGGCATTAATTAGCTCCCATACAGTCCCTCCCCTCCGCGTTTCTGATAAATCAATCCCTGACGCTGCCACCCTCTACAGCTCGATACGTCCAGTAATGCACTGCCAAGGTCAAAGTGTCGCCTCCCTGACAGGGACATCAGCTTCCCTGATGGGGGAAATGAATCAAGTCCAGATGAAAACATTTCAGTTTGTTTCCGAGTCGTGAGCCTCCATGTTTGACTCCTTCACTCCGCTTTGCACCATCCTGGAGGTGGTGGTGTGCTTCTTCTCCGTCTGGTCCATCGTGGGCCTGTCGGGCTTCCATACCTACCTGATCAGCTCCAACCAGACCACTAACGAGGACGTGAGTATCCCAGCGCTCCCAGTTAGACCAGCATGACCTATCTAATGATTTAACCCTGGTGTTCCCGTTCAGATCAAAGGAACCTGGTCCAGAAAGGAGGGAAAGGACAATTACAACCCGTACAGCTACGGAAATGTCCTGACCAACTGCTGCGCGGCGCTGTGTGGGCCGCTGCCTCCCAGGTCAGCAGTAAACCAGCACTAATGCTGGTACAGGTAACCATGGTAACCAGATATAACTCAGGTAACCAGAGGTAATTAGAGGCCATTAGCAAGACCAAGGCTAAAGTCTGTCATAGAAACTAATTTAGCTGGACGATAAATTATCCCAGACGTTATTGAGATAAACGATAATATTGCGGTTTGACACCATTTTCAACTGATGTAATGCAAGAAGATATTCTCAAAAATCAATAATTTAAATGTGTTAATGAACATTTAACACTGGAACTGGGAGACATTTTAAATATCCAGAACAAATGAACAAAACAACAAATTCAATGGACTGAATAAAGGGGCTAGTTGAGACCAAACACCAGAGTTTTGGAAGAAAAACGATAAATCATGCAAATTGAAATTATTGAGTTTGTTTTAATTTTTGTGTGATTAATTGACTTATTACTTATTGCAACAGGGCATATATGAAATAGGACTAAAATCTGGGTCAGAAAACAAAAACAAACTAAAAACCTGAATCTTGACTAAAATCTGCTTCAGATTCTGGACTAAAAAGAATTTAGACTAAAAACAAAAAATCATGACGTAAATCAGGAGAACTTCTGATTTAAATAAATATATCATGAAATGAATAAATGTACCAACGACTAATTATAGAATGTACAGTAATATATAGCTTATTCACTTATGTACAAGAAATTAAAAGAAATACATATAATTATTCAACTCTATATTTTATTTTAATTCGTCTAAATTAACAAGATTAATTAATCACATAGATTTTATTGCATTAAAATTGATTATTTTTTATTTAAAATTTTCAGCCCAGCCCACCACTAATATTAATATATACAGAGGAAAAAACAGACACAAAACCCTCTGAACTGAATAACAGCTGTGGATTTCAGTCCAGTCATTCAGAAAAGGAGGGAATCACCATAGCAACCAGTGACTAGCCACATTTTGTGTGTTGGACTTTCAAAATAAAGCTATCACTCCAGCTCATTCATAGATTATGATAATAAACATAGAAACCTTTAATATTGCTAGTTGCTGCTGCCATCAGTTTGGGTTTGGAGCCTTGACCTCTGACCTCTCCTCTTGTTTGTGTGTCAGTCTGATCGACAGGAGGGGTCCGATCCAGGCCGACACGCCGCAGACCGCCCCCCAGTCCAACGGGACCGGCGGCAGCAGCTACGCCCCCACGCAGCTCCACAGTCACATGGTAGGTGGATATCACCCAGGGCGGCTGCAACATGGGGCGGAGCTTCCTGTCAACTCTGCTACCTTCATGCAGCAAAGATTTCCGTTTGTGCCGCTGTCATTTTATATTTATTAGTACGTAGTTCCCACAAGTCTGAACCGGAGGTGATCCACCACCACGCCGCTGAACCGCCATCTTGGTAGGAAAGCCTAGCTGGCTTCCAGACCAACTAAAACAAAGCATAGTGACACTCTTGATCAATGTGCAAGAGAAAGATACATCAGCAAAATGGCTGCTGTCAGGATTGATCCGTGTGAGACGGAGAACATGGCTGGTTTATTGTTGTCATAGCAACTCCATAGCAACGGTCATGACAGTTGGTTACAGATACCTACCAAGATGGCTGCCGGCTACAAAGTTCCCAGGAGTGTGACATCACATGAGAGCTAGGTATATCTTCAAAATGATGGCGCCACAAACGATTTGGTCAGATTTGAATAAGTTTGGGTTCCAGCTTCACTCCGGTCACCTCCTGTCTCCCCAGTGTGACCAGGACCAGTGCATCCAGAGCACCAAGTTCGTCCTGCAGGCCGCCGCCACGCCGCTGCTCCACAGCGACCCCGTCGTCCTGCCGCCTCTCCCTGCCAAGCCCGCCTCGCTGGGCGGGCCCTGTGCCTACCTGGGCCCCGCCCAGCCGACGCTGCCGTCCTGCGCCGGAGACGTCCTGACCCTGAGGGACGTCGCCGTCGACTCCCACTGCCACCACCACCTGCACTTGCACCACCTGCACCACCACCAGCACTTCGTCAGCCCCGAGGAGACACCCTGCGGGACGCCGCAGGGGGCCCTGCCCTGCCCCGCCCACATGCACCTGCAGCACCCGGCGCCGCAGGTCCGCTACGACCCCGTGACCCAGGACTCGCTGCACGAAGACTCGGTCAGAGGATTGGTGAAACTCAGCTCCGTCTGAACCGCCAGACAGAAAAACTTCAGGAATGTAACAAAAAAAACAAAACCTTTAAAATGACTAAAAACTGATTTATTTTTTTATTTTTATGGCTTCTGAGTTTCTAATTCCACCTTTTCAGAGTTTAATTTGGAGCTGCGAAAGTTCATATTTTCACTTTTTGGTGTATTTTAAATGAAAAAACAAAACACAAAGTTTTTCATCAGTGGAGAAATGGAAGTCAGATGATGGTGGGAGAGATATTTGAAGCTAAATACAATACAATCCTGGAAGTGCTGGGATGGCCTAGTAAAGGTCCAACTGAGAATCTGCTAAACGTGAAAACTTTCAGAGTGAGTTTGAGATGTTTTGTGAAGAGGAAATGTTCAGAGCTGAACAAGAAAAACCTGCAGCAGGAAGAGATTCAAAAATTTTCTGAATAAAAAAAGCATGCCACACTTTTCAGATTTACTTCCACTTGCCAGTGAGGGACTATTTTGTGTTCCTAATAAAATACACTGAAGTTTATGGTTTTTAATATGGCAGAGTGTGGAAGTACGTGTTAGTACTTCCGCAGGGTTCTGGGTTCGTCAGTGCTTTTATTTTGAAATTCAGAACTTTTGGTTGTTTGGTTTCAGGTGTTTAATGCATTCAGGTGAAGCAGTTTGAGCTGCACCAGGACCAAAGCCGGTCTTCTCTTCTTTCTACCTTAATCTTCCTCCTCAGAAAGGAATTTATTGGACTTTAAATCCAGAATAAGCTACTTGATGATGATGATGATGACTCCTTCTTCTTCTTTGATTGTTTCTGCAGAGCTATTGAGCTGATGCGGCCCAGCTACACTGCCACACACATTGTCAAGTTTTATACCGATGTTGTCTTCACTGCATTGAATTAAACCATTTTGTGCTTTTATTCTGAAGGTCATATATTGTTCCCTGCTGAAACCCTTCACATTAAAAGATCCACAGATAAACTTTTACAGATAAAAACTGAAGTTATCAAACTCTTCAGAGAGAAATAAACCAAACATTTCCTAAATATGTTGTCAGTTTATATTTGATCATTTCTGATTATTACTATATATATATATATATATATATATATATATATATATATATATATATATATATATATATATATATATATATATATATATATAAAGTGTATTTTACTCCATTTATAAATGGAGTAAAATATGTCAGGCATCCAGGCCGCCAGATGGCAGACGTAAACTTCCGTAGTACTCCTAAACATCCAATGAGCGGCCGCCGCGGGCGGTAACCTGGATACAGTTACTGGGCAGATTGCCCCGACGTCAGCTGCGAGGGAAGAGGGATTTAAAAGACTTCTGGAAGTTTTAGAGGGAAAACCGAGGAGAATGGTTCAGTTTAAAACGGAATCCGAGTTTTATAAAAGGTAAAAATATCCGTAATCCAACAGAAATACAAATTATAAAACTATCTATCAGTAAAACCAAACATTATCAAACCGATTATTAAGGAAGAGACTAATTCCTGGAATGTATTCTTTCATTGTAGGCATGTTTGCTGGGATTTCAAAATAAATAAACCGATAACTGCACTAAAATGCTTGCAGTACGCATTTTTTAAGAATTCTGCTGATTTTTCTGTATGAAGCATATTTTCGCGCGAACAGGTTTGTTGACAACGCCTTTTTATGACATAAACAAAGGAAAAAGCGCGGCAGATGCACGCAGCTGCCGCAAAAAAACACCATAAAATTCCTCCCACTTTTATTATATTGTCTTTATATAGATTCACGTTTACATAATTTAATCTGTTGCAAGTTAAGATGTTGAATTCATCGCAAGAAAGCGGGTTTAATATGCAGTTACATGCTTACACACGTATTCTGTGGAAAATAAGTCAAATGTGTTATTTGACTGATTAGTGATTAGTCAAACTAATAACATGATTAGTGTTACACCAATCATGGTAATACTAATCATTACCATGATTAGTATTGATTATAATGATTAGATCAGTGTACCATTAATCATGGTAATAATTAATGATTAGTGTCTAATCACTAATCATGGTGCCATGATTAGTGATTAAACAGACTAATCATGGCACCATATTAGTGTATTTAAGCTGTTATTTATAGTATTATTAAATGAATAAAACAATAATTTAGCATTTAAGGATTTCCTTTTGCTGTTATCGACATCCACGACTTAACGTCGTAGTTTAAATACACGCCTATTTGTTTTTGATCTAAGATAGACATATTTTACTACTAACCTTTTTTATGTTTCATAAACGGTCGTTTTAATTGTTTTGTAACGTCAGTTCTTCAGCAGTTTTGTAACTTTTGCCGGTTTGAATTTCCCGCAGTATTTGCACGTAGTACGTAAGGACGTTCCATCAGCTGATTGGCTGAGTTGTTAAAGGGGTGGCATGCGCTGTGCTCCTATTGGCTGGGGGAGTTCTAGCGGGAAGGTTCCAATAAAAAAGCAAGCAGACAACAGAAGCCGCTTCATTCTCCGCTGTCTGTCTTTATGTTCGTTGCTTCTTCTTAGTGCTAGCTTTCTGACCTTTCTTAGTCTCTTTAGACGTTAATTTTCTTATTCTTCCTTTTTATTCTTTATATTTGTGTGAAACCGAAGCATTAACGATGCTGTCTGCGCGCTCCCCTCTCTCGGTGAAGAACCAACAGACTCTCAGCAGTCAGATAGACAGCATGTCTTTGGACAAAGAGAACACGGTGAGAGCGGGAAAAAACAACATGTCCGCCCGGATTTATTAGAACATTTATCTTTTAAAATATTTTTCTTGATCCTCTTTAACATATTTGTTCCTTTCCAGCCTCCCAGCCTGAACAGCACCCGCGTTCTGGCGTCCAAAACCGCCCGAAAGATCTTCAGTGAAGCCGCGGTGAGTCTATGGAAATGTTCCGGAGAAAAATCCGAATATGAACCGGAATATAGTGCTGGTTGAACGGGCTGACAGCCGCTGGTCGTGGCGCCGAAACTGCCGGAAGTTTAGGCGCCACGATCTAAATTTCCTCCAGTTTAGGTCAGATCAGCTCCTCACATTATTTATTTAGCTGCAAATTAATTTGTGTCTTACAAAATGTGGCATTTTTATTTATCTTACACATTTTTGTTGTCTTAAAGTAGCTATGTTTGGTCTTAAATTGAGTTATGATATTAAACTAATGCATATAAAGTGCATTAAAAATGACGATTGTGTGCTGCATGAGACTGTAGCTAATGATCTCTTGTTTTCCAGCCTAAAGCGGTGAAGAAGAGCAGCTTTGAGGAAGAGGAGCCTCTGCTGAAGGAAAACCCTCGCCGCTTCGTCATCTTCCCCATCCAGTACCACGACATCTGGCAGATGTACAAGAAGGCAGAGGCCTCCTTCTGGACGGCAGAGGAGGTAAAAACCCTACATACTATATATTCTACAGTGTGCGGCTCCTCTCCTCCAAACATGAACCAACAACAATCAGAACTTAAAGTTCAGGTCAGGTTTCTGATTTTATTTTTATATTTATATGTAATACTAGCAAAATAAAGCCAGTTTTATCAGAATGTCTTAATATTAACAAATGATTAGAAAAAAGCGTGAGATCTGATATTAGCTGCTCAGTCAATGGGATTCTTTTTTCTATAAACTCGCTGCTCAATTATTTTAAAGTCCTGCTAGTGAAAATCATTTAATGAATGATTCCCTTATTTATGTATTTATTTATTATTAAAACCAATACCAGAGTATGAGCTTACAACTTATTTCTTTGTTCTTTTTGTGTCTGAGATATAAAACTACTTCACTCTCAAGACTATGATTTCATTGTCCTAACTTAAAAAATATAAAATGTATTCCATTGTATTGACCTGAATTCAAAGTTGAAAATAATTGAAGCTGTGTAAACACATTTGTTATACAAGATGGCCGCCATAGTTGTGCTGACATCATTCAAAATATTAAATCTTCAAAAAATATTATTTTTTATCCAACTCAACCTTTTTATTGAACTATTGAGACTTTTAGCCACTGCTGTTCACTAATTTCTCTAAATAAATGGAAGCCGTAAACATTTGTCAAACAAGATGGCCACCGTAGCTGTGCTGACATCACTCCAAAAATTAAATCTTCAAAACTCAGACATTCAATCTTGAGTCTTTTAGATGCTGCGATTCACTAATTTTATCTATCCAGAAATGTAATGAATAGAAGCTATGTAAACATTTTTGTCAAACAAGATGTCTGCCGTAGCTGCGCTGACATCATTCTGATTAAATCTTCAAAATCGAGTTGGACGATACTCGACATCGACTGTTTAGGTTTTGAACCTTTTTCTTGAACTGTTGAGACTTTAAGCCGCTGCCCTTCACTAATTGCTTCTTCTGTCTAACCTGCGTTGCCATGGCGATGTGCGTGCAGGTGGACCTGTCCAAAGACCTGCAGCACTGGGAGTCCCTGAAGGACGAGGAGCGCTACTTCATCTCCCACGTGTTGGCCTTCTTTGCCGCCAGCGACGGCATCGTCAACGAGAACCTGGTGAGGAACCCGCTGCTGGGTCCAGCCGCTCTCTTCGGGCCGGACCCATCCCGCTCACGCTGTTCCCCGTTTCGGCCACCAGGTGGAGCGCTTCACGCAGGAGGTGCAGGTGACGGAGGCCAGGTGTTTCTACGGCTTCCAGATCGCCATGGAGAACATCCACTCTGAGATGTACAGCCTGCTGATCGACACCTACATCAAGGATCCCAGCGAGAGGTGAGTGGCTCTAACTGGTGGTGCTGGGAGCTCTGGCCGGCCTCCCTCTGACGCTGCGTTCACTGACCCTCAGGGAATACCTGTTCAACGCCATCCAGACGCTGCCGTGCGTGAAGAAGAAGGCCGACTGGGCGCTCAACTGGATCGGCAACCGGAACGCCTCCTACGGTAACGTCGCCCTCTGTGACCTCACGCTGCCGTTGCTGTGGCACCAATATTGATCAGCTGTGTTGTTGATCGCCCAGGAGAGAGAGTGGTGGCCTTCGCCGCTGTGGAGGGAATCTTCTTCTCTGGTTCGTTCGCCTCCATCTTCTGGCTGAAGAAGAGAGGCCTGATGCCCGGCCTGACCTTCAGCAACGAGCTCATCAGCCGAGACGAGGTGATTTATAGCCCATCGATAACCGATAACTGATCGATGACTCGGTAGTAACCGTCTCTGTGCTGCGTTCAGGGTCTGCACTGCGACTTCGCCTGCCTGATGTTCAAACATCTGGTGAACAAACCGCCGGCAGAAACTGTCACCAATATCATCAGGAATGCCGTGGAGATCGAGCAGGTGGGAGGACTGGGACTGTACTGGTTAGACTGGGAGCTGCTGGTTCCTCTCTCATGCTTTTCTTTCCTACCCTTGTTTCCCACTTTAAGAATCTCATGAACTAGTTTTCTAAAATAAAAATGGTTGAGCTCTATGAATTCTGGGAAGTTTAGTTTTAAATGTTTTGTTAAAGCTTCTGCTGGTTCTGATGTTGGTTCTGGTTCTGTCCAGGAGTTCCTGACTGACGCTCTGCCCGTGAAGCTGATCGGGATGAACTGCGACATGATGAAGCGCTACATTGAGTTCGTGGCCGACCGGCTGCTACTGGAGCTCGGCTTCTCTAAGGTACGGACAGAACCGGGTCGGCTGCGGCCCGGTTCCGGTGTGTGGTGATGATTCGCGCAGGGGTACGGACCTCAGCCAGTGATGGGGGCTGAGCGCTGCTGCTGGAACCCATCAGAGCGTGTGGTTCTGATGGACCGGCAGCAGAGCGACACAGACGCCTGTCTGAACACGCCTGCAGTTTCCTCTGGGATCCTGGATTCTCAGCAGAGTGAGACCTCCTGTCCTATTTCTGTCTCTGCAGGTGTACCGCTCGGAGAACCCGTTCGACTTCATGGAGAACATTTCTTTGGAGGGGAAGACCAACTTCTTTGAGAAGCGGGTCGGGGAGTACCAGAGGATGGGCGTCATGTCGGGTCCGACCGACAACACCTTCAGGCTGGACGCCGACTTCTGAACCGGGCCGGACCACCTGCACGCTCCAACTGGACCTGCAGAGCCTGGCCTTTATGAACTGAAGGTATCGGCCAATCAGAGCGCTGCAGCTCACCTGGAGTCAACAATGAAACACATTTTCACCTTCAGTGACTCTTCCTGGACTCTTAACTTAATTCAAATGCTTCATGTTTTCTGGGGTTTTATATTTAATTTGTATATAATGTTACCTTTTTTTGTCTTTTTTTTAAATAAATGTTGTGCATATAAATGTGTCAGTTCTTCATTAAATGTATTTTTAGTTCAGGATTTTGAGCAGATTTTGGTTTCTGTTGGTTTTTCTTCCACGTTGGGGTCAAAGTTAAACATGAAGGCTCTAATTTTAGGTTATTGGTTCAGAACATTTCAGCCACTAAACCCAGATTTCAGGCCTGATCGCTACTTTCTAGGTGCAATAATTTAAACTTAGTCATTCAAATAAAGGTATTAATTATAGTCTGAGCTAAAGGGAGCATGTAGACGTTAAGAAGAAGGGATGATGGGATTGAATCTTGAGGCATCCAACATATGACTTCTAAGCTTTTTGGTTGACTTGGTAAAATTGTCATTTTCTCTACATTTGCATTGATTCTAGATGTGTTGGTAGCTCCTGGGTTTAATACTAGAGAACAATGATTTTAAAAAAAAATTCAAAAGAATTGTATTTTAATTTTAAGTTATGTTAAATGTATGCCTTTGACCTAAAAACGTTTAGTTTATATAGGTAATGTAGTTTACGACTTGGGCTTGAAGGCACCGCCGCTCCTTTACCACGTGACCTGTTACGTCATACACGGAAGTAAACAAAGAGCCGAACGTTTCTAATTAATCGTTAGAATCTGCGTCAGAATGTCGATTTCTAACCCAAGACAAGTGTTTTCAAACCCGGTAATTTATTTTATTAACATTTCTGCCTTTTAGACCCGATCTAAGCTTCACTTTTCAACTTTAATCCGTTTTTATTTGTTTTATTTCTTAAGAGTGTTCTAGCATGTTAGCTTAGCTGCCCCATCTGTCACATCGGAACCAGAACTTTTTGAAATGTTTAGTTTGATTTTTAACGGTTCTATTTTAATCTAAGTAGGCAGATAAAGTGAAATGAGTTAGTTAATTTTGGTATTGTAAAAGTAGAAGGATGATGACGTCAGTTAAAATAAGAAACTTCTATAAGGAGGAAAATATATAAATTACGAATTAAAGTCTTGGAGTTTTCATAATTTCCAAAATCTTAAAGTGATGCAGAACAGGAGTATAGAAATACTTAAGTATTTAAAATCTTTATTCCCCATTTTATTGTCTAAATAATGTGACTTTCTTCGGTTTTGATGTAAAATATTTTTCATCCATTCAAAGTTATTATATTAAGTTTATGTAAAGAAGCTGAAAAATGTGGCAGATCTTCCCTCATTCAGGAATGTTAATGCATCTTTGGTATTCTGAGCTGAAAGTCTTGTTTGTTCTGTGAGGTCATAAAACGACGCAGACATCTTTCCCTTCCCAATATGGCCGACCTGCTGTCATATTGGCTGTGGCTTCCGGCTGTTCCTGTGTGCAGCTCATTGTGTTTTCAGCTCAAAATATTGAAGAAATAAGTCAAAACTAAACAACCTTTATGTCTGGAAGTTGCTGATATGTCATCAGAAAGATGAAACTTTTTTCTGGTTCTGACGTGGCCGGATATTTCTGTCCACAGTTGATCCCTTTCGCTGGCACCATTCTGGGTGGTTTACTGCCCGATGAGATGGTTCTGATCCAGGGTTCGGTACCGTCTGGTGCTGACAGGTGAAAAAGATGTTTCTGTTTATTTCTATTTACTCAGATTCAGGTTGATCTCTAATCTAACATGGTATTTAACAGAAGCTAATGATAAAGCACTAACATATATTATGTATAGATTTATGTTTGTATCCTCTTTTCTTATGTTTTATATTGTTCTTGTATGTTATTTGTTTTAAAGTTATGAGAAAAAGAACAATCTTCACCCCCTTCAAAATAAGAGCAGGAATATAAACGTCTCATTCTGAACAGTCTAACCAAAACCTCAACATAGATGTCAAAATATATTCAATTGAAAGTTTACGAAACAGCTAAGTTAATTATTGTTATTATTAGTTAATCATAATAATTAATTTAGGGGAAGCCAAGTGTGGCTAAGTCCAGAAAATACTTATACTTATCTAGCATCCCAGAAGTCCAGAGGATACTTACACTTATTTAGCAACCCAGAACAGGGACTAGAACCTGGAATCCAGAAAAACTACTTTAGCAGCTACTTTTTAGAATCCTATTCTCCCAACCCAGAAAAGGAATCAGACCAGAATTATACTCATCTACCAACCCTGAACAGGAGTATCTAGTTTATTTCAACATTATTAGCTTTTTCTTCTTTTTTCTTTTGGTTTGTTATTTTGTTTGTATTTCCTTTTAAAACCTGTAAAGCACTTTGTGTTGCCTTGTTGCTGAAAATGTGCTATATATAAATAAAATTACCTTTACCTTTTCAAAGTGAGCAGAAACACTAAATGCTATTAGCATATTAGCAGACATATAGCCACCTCTGCATCTGAACAATCACTTTCTGAAATACAAACACCAACGAGGAAACTTTACATTTAATATCAGTCCAGTCTGAGTTATTGTACCGATCCCGATATGTTAAAAATAACCATCATCGGCCGATACTGATATTAAAATTGAAATATTGTGCATTTCTGAATGAAAATGGGTTTTTTTGAGTTTGTTTTCTCTGCGACTTCTCTCAGGTTCCAGGTGGATTTTACGTGTGGCAGCAGCGTGAAGCCGCGGGCCGACGTGGCGTTTCACTTCAACCCCAGACTGAAGAAGAAACGCATCGTCTGCAACACGCTGGAGAAGGAGCGCTGGGGCAGCGAGGAGATCCTGTATCAGATGCCTTTAAGAGTCGGAGCTGCATTTGAACTCATCTTCTTGGTCCTGAAGGACAAGTACAAGGTGGGAGACGCTGCTGTCCTCACAGCTGTTTTATTATCTAGGAGACGTTAGCTAATATGTTACATCAAGTAGAGTGGAAATGTCAATATATGAACAAAAATATTTTCTCACACCTCATCTGGCTGTTAAATCCTTCAGCAGTCGGGTTCAACCATGTTGGTGCAGCAGCTACCAGGTTAGCTCAGCTGGATGAAGCCTCAGCAGTTTCTAGAGTTGTTGCTTTTTAGAAAAGAGTTTCTAGATTTGCTGCTAGTTGTTTTTATACAAAAAGTTTCTAGATTTGTCTGAAATGGACTTTTGAAAAATAAAAACTTGCTAAATTTGGTGCTGGTGGCTATTTAAAAAAAGAGTCACTAGATTTATTACTAATTGATTTTTTTTGAGAAGTCATTTGATTTGTTGCTAATCACATTTTAGATTAAAAAGTCGCTAAGTTAGCATCAGTGCTTTCCCTTGGATCTTAGATTAAACAGTTCAGTGTCTGTCTTTTTTTCTGCAAAATAAAACTTCAGAATGAATTAATTGTATATTTTTATCAACACTAGACATTCAAGCACTGCAGTTAGTTCTGGGGTACCACAAGGCTGGGTGCTCGGTCCAGTTCTCTTTATCCGGAAATAAAGTTATTAAAATAAACGGGATAATTTTTTTTGTTTGTTTAGTCAGAAGATAAAAACCAGAGGTGATGTTTTTTTGTTTGTTTGTCGTTAAGGTTGCTGTAAACGGAGCGCATGTGTTGGAGTACAAACACCGCGTGGATCTGAACCGGGTCGACACCATCCTCATCTCAGGGGCAGTGGCGGTTCAGGCTGTGGCCGTTCTTCCTCCTGCTTCTGTAAGTTGATTTAAACGACGAGACGTCCAACCAACCATCCAACCAACCATCCGACAAACCAACCATGTTTGTTTCAGAGTCCCGCCTCTCCTGCTTCCAGTCTGACCAGCTCACACTCTGAGGTAAACAGTTTGAAAAAGTTTTTCCACTTCCTGTTTCAGATTTTAATTTTTTTTTCTCCCTTTTCCAGGCGGTTCTCTCATTCAGAGATCTGGTGAGTTTTTCTGCTTCACTTCCAGTTTAAAAAACAGGAAATTTATGCGTTTGTGAATTCCTGTTCATAAATCTGCATCTGGTTTCTACCTGGACCTTCTTCGTCCCTTCAGTCGTCTTCGACTCGCCTGAATGAAAACAGAAAATAAACCTGCATCTCCAGAAATCAGAAAATTATTGAAAATTTCATTTATTTCACAAAGTGATTCGTTCCCTGTGTTTGTTTTTGCTCATTTAGTTAAAATGAAAAATACAAACATGCAAACCCAAAATTCAGTTTTCAGGCTTCATCAGAGGTGTGACTTGTTGAAATTTTTATTTTTCATAAAAAGTCACTAAATATAGTGAACATTTAAAAAAAAAATCCATTCATTTAATTTAATATTAATTCTTTTTTTAAATTTCATTTCCATTTGGGATAAAGTATTTTTGAATTTGCTGTTCAACAGGTAAATTAAACATTTCAGTGTCTATAAATTTCTCCTGCAAAACATTTTCATAATTTTAATTAAAAAATTAAATAATTTATAGATTTTATTAAATAATTTAAATACTAATAACTTGAGATGATTAAGTTCTTAATTTTATATTTTAAAAGTTTTAATTAAATTATAATTAACATTAATTTAGTTATATTAATGAGATTATTTTTGTTGATCTCAGAAAGTTCCCTTCAGAGGGCGGCTGGAGAAGGGGTTAAAGGTCGGACACAGCATCATCATCAAAGGACAAACGAGTTCGAATGCAAAAAGGTAAATCACACCTGATGATGTCACTGACTCCGCCCCCCCGCTGTAGCTTGATTCATGTGTGATTTCCAGTTTTGCCGTTAACCTGCGCGACGCCAGCGGCCGTGACATCGTCCTCCACCTGAACCCCCGCCTGGCCAAACGAGTCTTCGCCAGGAACTCGTTCCTGTCCGAGTGCTGGGGCGCCGAGGAGTCGGACCTGGAGGCCTTCCCCTTCGCGGCGGGGGAGTACTTTGAGGTGAGCGTCCCTGTTGACCATCTGGGTCCGGTCCGGTTCTGAGCACCTCTGTTCTCCCTGCAGATGATCGTCCGGAGCAACGAGCGGCACTTCAGGGTCGCCGTCAACGGATGCCATCAGTTCGACTACAAGCACCGAGTCCAGGACCTGAGCGCCGTCGGCCAGCTGGAGGTGGTGGGAGACGTGACGCTCATGGACGTCCGGATGATCTGACCCAGAAACACGAAACCCAGAAACACAAAACCACTCACCGTAAAACCGGGGTGTCCAAACTGGCTCAGGTGTTTATGACAGACAGAAGAAAAGGAACAAAATACAACCAAAAAACTCAGAAACATTCTGGAAACTAAATTGGGAAATTTATAGAAAACCATGGAAATTTCCAGAGTTTCAAAAGTTTAACATTTATCAGTAAAAAAAAACTTCAAAAGTTTTGCAATTAACCTCAATTCTATTTTTTTGAAAAAAATGGGGAAATTTGAGTTTTCTGAGTTAAATAATTTTTGACTTTTCAAAATTTTCCACGTTTTTCTATGACAATTTCTGATATTAATCTCAAAATTCAAACTTAGTTTTTTTTTTTTGGTGGAGATGGCCATGTTCCTGGGCGTTTCTATTCTCAATTAGGATGAAATTATCACACAGTATTCTGTAGCCAATATTTACTTTCTTAAAATAAAAGATATTGGCTGTTTGGATAAATAACTTGCATCCCTTTCCAGGATCAAATTCGGCTGTTTTTGTGTAATTCAAGTATTTTATGTTTAGATTATTGAGGGGGTGAAATAAGTTTTTTTGGCTTCCAGATATTCTTGTTTGGATGACAGAAGTTTGGACACCCCGACCTTGAAGCATGTCTGACGCCTCTGATATTTAATCATTAACATTAATTAATTACTGCAGTGATTTCTGGATCAATGTGACGGACAAGGCTAAGAGTGAAATAATCCTAATGCTTTATTACTTATAACATTGAATGTTGTATTATTACTGGCCTCTTAAAGAGGAGGAAGATAATTGCTTTTTTGCACTCTGGGATGTAGAGAGAAGAAAAAATGGTTGATTTATGTGGATTGATTTTGTTTTTAATATTCTGACTGATGGGAAAATAATCTGATCAAATTAATCCGACATGCTGTGCTAATAAGAATTTACTATAACCTTAATGACTTTTTTTGCATCATAACTCTATGGCTTCCTGGCAGCGTGACGTCATTGGGTAATGAGATTTAATTAGCTAATTTAATCTCATTAGCTAATTTAATTAGCTCAATGTACATTAGTCCATGAAACTACTAGTGATACTAATGTATCACTAATCCTGATACATTAGTGACTTTACCAGTTGCTATGGCAACGAGTCAACGTGTAACGTGGCAGTCAGAGAGAGATTAAAAATTTTTTTTGCATTTTTTCATCATTCCTCCCTTTGCTGCGGTGCACAGCACTAAATACTGACATCTCATCAACGTTATTGTTGTATGACGGCAGCCATGACAGCGTTGTGCGCACGCGTGACCTTTCCAGATGTAAACAAGACGCCAGGGGTAACATGGCATGGACGGTATTAGAGACCATAGCTAGGCTATCAATACAAAAGCTTAACGCAACAGTCCAAACTGCCGACACTTATGAGAATATAAAAAAAACAAAAACTGAAAAAGGTTTTTCTTTTATTCTAAACCAGAACACCTGTATAAATCAGTGCAAACATTAAAAAAAAGTCAAATTAAATTTTTATTAAATACCTAAACAACCCAATGTACAAACTATGCATGAATTAGCAGCTCCTTAGTATCCCAGCATTCACTGGGTCAGGGGTCAGAGGTCAGAAGTCGGCGTCCAGCCTGAAGGTGTTGTCGGTCGGACCTGACATGACGCCCATCCTCTGGTACTCCCCGACCCGCTTCTCAAAGAAGTTGGTCTTCCCCTCCAGAGAAATGTTCTCCATGAAGTCGAACGGGTTCTCCGAGCGGTACACCTGCAGAGACAGAAACAGGACGGGAGGTCTCACTCTGCTGAGAATCCAGGATCCCAGAGGAAACTGCAGGCGTGTTCAGACAGACGCCTGTGTCGCTCTGCTGCCGGTCCATCAGAACCACACGCTCTGATGGGTTCCTGCAGCAGCGCTCAGCCTCAATCACAGGCTGAGGTCAGAACCAACACCAGACCCAGCAGAACCAGAAAGGAACCAGCAACAGCTCTACTAAACATTTTAAACTCAATTTCCAGAATTCACAGGACGCAACTCTAATTTTGGAAATTACAACCCAACCCTTATGGCAGAAATTCCTAAATTAGGACACAAGAAAAGAAAGCAAAGGATTCAAAAAAGGGAGGAACAGATTCATGGAGTGAGGGATGCAGAAAGAACAAGAGAAGGAATAAAGGACACAATGAAGGAAGAACATAAGGAAAGGAGGAGAGAAGATAAGGATGGATCACAAAATACAGGATAGGATAGATATAAAGAAGAAAAGGAAAGAACAGGACAGAAAGAATAAAGAAAGAAAGGACATAAAGAAGAGTGTTACCTCCCACTTTTCCAGATCTTTGGACAGATTCAGCTGGACACATGATGTAAAAAGGTCAGAGGTCAGGTGATGACATATACAGGAGTCTGCTTCAACAACGGTTCTACAATAACATTTTTATTCAATGTTCCTCACTACTCCAGAAAAAATCCATATTTTTAATGTAAAGATTTGTCATATGAATAAAATATTAATGTTTAATCTTTTAAAACATTTAATCCTGAACTTCTGGGAAAATTTATCATCCAAAAAATTTGTTACGACTGTCACGAGAAATTTTGCTGGATGATAAATTGTCCCAAAAGTTACTGCAATAAACGATAATATTGTTTTAATACCATTTTAAACCAATATAATGGCAATAGCAAAATAATGCCAGAACTCATTCTCAAACTTTAATTTCTAATGAACATTTAACACTGGAAGTGGGAGAAATTTTAAATATTCAACAAAAACTACAAATAAAATAAAGTCTCTAAACAAAATTGTCCTTAAAAAAAAAAAAAAAGGTTCGAGACCAAAACACCAGAGAGAAACAAGAAGTCAAGCAAAAGAAATTGAGGTTGTTTTAATTTAAACAATTAATTGATTATTGCGACAGGTCAATCAGAGGTTCATTTATTTTCTTCACCAACTGAAAATTATCCTAAAAATCAGATGTGAGGATAACGTATGAATGTTTGCTGCTGACGGGGCCGAACTTTAAGAAAAGGCTTATTAAGGCAGGTAGGTGTCCGTCTATATTTGTAGCTCTTAGCAGTAACTGTGTATATTTCTATATTTCTCTGGGCTGCTCTTGGTCCGATCCCTCTCTAGGAGCCGTTTGCCCTGGTGGGTCGACCCAACCAGAGGCATGAAGCTCCTGACGGCTCCTAGGATCTCTGGGACCCTCAAACCCCTCCACCACGATAAGGTGGCAGCCCATGGAGGGGAAAAATAAAACCAGCAACAGTTTCTAACTGATCAGAGGCCTGAAGATGGTGCTCTGGTGTTTAACATCACTTTTCTCTCCATAGAAGCTACACCTGGTCTGGGGTTCTGATTGGCTGTGGTTCCTTCCTGGAGGAGGCCATTGGCTCGGATGATGCTGCCATCACCCAACCATTCTCCCTCTCCTGCAGTTAACTTTTCACTTCCATGAACAGAGAAACTTCTCCTGATCGTTGACCTGTTGTTGTGTCTCTGCTCTGTCTTCTCTCAGCTGCAGTCAGTTGTGGCAGATGGCTGCTGGTACTGAGCCCGGTTCTGGTTCTGCTGGAAGTTTCTTCCTGCTAGAGAGGAGTACTTCCTCTCCACTGTCGCTACATGCATGCTCTGTATGAGGGATTGCTGTGAAGTCAACAACTCAACACAAGCGATTTGCTGTCGCCCCCTGCTGGTCAGGAGTAATAAATGTTGCACGTAATGTCTCCATGCAATCTGCTGGGTTTCCCTTGGTACAAACTGTTTAAACTACTTTAATTAACTGAACCTAATGAATTAATAAATAGAATCAATGGGAACCATGAATAAATTAAAATGACTTTGCAAAATGCCTTGACAACATTGTTGTGAATTAATGTCATAAATACAAATTAATTGAAGTAAGTCTGTTATTTTACTGTTTAATTTGAGGGTTTAATGTTAGTTTGGGGTTTTAAATCGGTTTTTGCATTGGTTGTTGGGGTTTTGAGTTTTGTGTTTTGGTTGTTGGGGTTTTGAGTTTTGAACAGTATTTTTTTAATATTGGTTGTTGGGGTTTTTGTTTTGGTTATTGAGGTTTTGAAAGCCTTGTTTTGGTTGTAAGGATTTCGAACTTTTTGGTATTGGTTGTTGGGGTTTTGAACAGTATTTTTTAATATTGGTTGTTTGGGGTTTTTGTATTGGTTATTGGTCAGGCGGATTTGTTGGTTTAAGTGTTAAATTTTATATTACACCAATTCACAACAAATGTCATCTCAATGCACTTTGTAATAATTTTAGATCAAACACATATATTCCAATTGCAAATAGTTAACAGTACAATAAGCTTGGTTAATTATTAAAGTGGTTTAAACGGTTTGTACCAAAGGAAACCCAGCAGATAGCATGAAGTCACTGACTTACAGCATTCATTCCATCTGACCAGCAGGGGGCGACAGCAAATCACTTGTGTTAAATTGTTGACTTCACAGAAATCCCTCATACAGAGCATGCATGTAGCGACAGTGGAGAGGAAGAACTCCTCTCTAACAGGAAGAAACTTCCAGCAGAACCAGAACCGGGCTCAGAACCAACAGCCATCTGCCACGACTGACTGCAGCTGAGAGAAGACAGAGCAGAGACACAACAACAGGTCGACTGTTCAGGAGAAGTTTCTACCTTCATGGAAGTGAAAAGTTAACAGCAGGAGAGGAAAAATAATTACATGATGGCAGCATCATCCGAGCCAATGGCCTCCTCCAGGAAGGAACCACAGCCAATCAGAACCCCAGACAACGCGAGAAGAGAAACTAACTTTTAACAGGCATACTTTACAAAAGAAAAAAATAATAATAAATAAAAAATTCCCTTTAACAGGAAGGCTTTCCAAAAAGGTTCACACTGCACCAATTATTTACATTGGTTAAGTTATGCAAGCTTAAGAAATGCTTCTTCCTGAGTATACATGGGGTGACAGTGGAAAGGAAAAACTTCCCTTTAACAGGAAGATTAAAAAGGCTCAGACTGCACCAATTATTTACATTGGTTAAAAATTAATTAAGCTAAAGGAATGCCTCAGACTGAGAATGTATGTAGTGACAGTGGAGAGGAAAAACTTCCCTTTAACAGGAAGAACCCTACTGCAGAACCAGAAGTTGGCTCTGTATGAAGAACCATCTGTCACTTCCCCCAGGATATTCGAAAGGGCAGAGCACATTACCTCTGTCCTGCAGTTCCAGCAGATCTCGCCGTTGACCATTGTCGTCCAGAAGAAATGAAATTGCATCAGGCCTCAAGTCGTCCAGAAGAAATGAAATTGCATCAGGCCTCAAGTCGTCCAGAAGAAATGAAATTGTACGAAATCGGTTGTTTCGTCTCAAAAATAAATCGGTTTTCACATTTATATTTTTGAACGCAAATAAAATTGATTTGAGTTATTGAATTATAAAAGTATGGACCCTGCCATTGAAATTTAATCTAAATATTTCAAACTAAATCAAGTAGTACAAAAATAAAAAAAGGTATGTTGAAATGTAAATGAAATACCATATTTTCACCCAAAAATATTTTAAATAGCTTAATAATGTCAATACAGCCACATGATCACTAATGTGTAGGCATGGTAAAGGTTTATTATAGGGATATTTGCTAAGCTTGCCTTTAAACAGCAGTTGCCAAATCCTTGGCAGCCATCTTTCTTTTCCATTACAACTGACTTTCAACCATGAACTTCAGATTCCAACATGCTAGCTACTCCTAAACCTACAAGTCACAGCAAGTGCTTCCAAAACAGCACAAACCCCCTAAAGACAGAGGGAATTTCAACTGAATCCTTCTCAGTTCAGACTCTCATCAGAATCGAACAAAAGCACCACAAAAGAGGCCTAGCGCAGGCCTACAACAACAGCGTTAGCATCAGCGTTAGCATCGCATCCAACCAGCAGCAGCTCCTACCCTGAGATGTCTTCTAGACCCGCCATCGAACAGGTGCTTCACGTAACCTACCTTTGAAGGGTCGGGCGGATCCCCCAGGCAGCTTGAAGAGATCCTCAGTTTGATTGTAGATCAACCCAGGTATATCCATTATCGATCTGCTGATAGTTCCAGACGCCATTTTTTTTATCCTCGGATATTTCAGGGATGCCAGCAGCCAAACAAACCGCCGCTCAGATAGATAGATAGATAGATAGCATTTATTGTCATTGAACAGAATTCAACGAAATTTCCATTGCAGCTCCCGTGCCAAAGGTCAAATATATACAGTATAAATAAGCAAACACACAATAATAATAATAGTATATACAACTAAATTAACTAAAGGCACTCAACCACACCAAAGATGCCATGGTGGGTCGCTCTTCCCATGCTGCTCTGTTTAAACACAAAAAAATGGCTTCAAAAACTTGACCTGGGATAAAAACTACTTCGAATAATGTTTCCGAAATATAACTTACCGAATAACAAACGCAGCGATTTCAAACATGGCGCTAACGCGGCCTACTCACGCAATCTAGCCTATTCTCAAGTACAAACGACCGAAGCCAGGTAAATCCGCAGAAGCTTTGAGTCACTAGTGGTGGGCGTCCACGCGGATTCATTGTCTCGGGAGATCAGAAAAGATCGTTTTAATCCGGATTCTAGAATGGATGAATGTCAAAACACTGTTTTTTTTGTGTGTGTCTGTATGCGGCCAGGTGGTTAATTGCCTTATGCTGAACGCTTACGTAGTAAGCGCGCCATAGGTCTGTCCTTGGCGCATGCGCCTCAGAAAACAAACATGGCGCCGACCAGCAGATTTGACAGTTTCAAGTCCAAATACAATGTAAAACTCCCCAAACCTAACAAACTAAAAAACAAACAACAACAACAAAAAACCCAGTCCGAATCTCAACCTTTAATAAAACTCATATTAATAGCACTATATGTTTTTTCTATATATCTCCCTAAAACAGTTTCAGAATGCTTTAGAGAAAAAGTAACTTGTAAATTTTTCTAAGAAGCCAGTTTATGTCTCAAACACTAATTTAGAATAATTTAGAGAAACAGTGAAAACTTATTCATATACATAACTATATCTCTAATGTAGTTGTCATCCCTAAAACTATATTAGGGATAAGATGGCTTGTTATTAGGAAAATGTACATTTTCAAAGCTGCTCCAGTATGCCCTGATTCCTATGGAGAGTGCAGAGTGACAAATGACACTACACAACTTATGAAATAATTACTTAAATGTGTCATTCATTTATTAAAACTGTTCTCACCTCCATCTTGAAATAATATAAGTTTATTCATAAATTGCTTATTAAAATGTACAATAAAGCTGTCTGAAATACTTTTTTTTTTATTATTTCTGGTTACATTTATGCAAATATAAATCAACAGATTGTAATTAAAAGTTCAATTTAGATTTCATTTCAGTGCGAATCAAGAAATTCCTGTCGTTCTGATATTTCTGAGGAGAGGATGGGATGCTGGTCCACATTTCAGGAACAGAAACCATGAAATGTTTGGAGAAAAAGAGAATAAAATGAGTCAGTAGGGATTAGGATGAGAGAAAGATCAGAAGAGAAACAGCCAAACATTCTTTCTGTTTGGCATTCTATTCTTTCATCTCTGAAAGAACAGTTAAAAAAATGCAGCTGTTTTATGTTTTCCACAGAAGATAAACAGTAGGTTCTGGACCTTCAGAACCAGCTGGTCGTTCAGACAAAGCTGACCTGGAGTCCATCTGCAGACCAGTCTGGTTTGCAGATGGACTGTATTAGATGTGTAGTTTCGCCTCCCGGCCACATGGCGTCACTATTCTCCACAAAACGCAACCTTGGCCAGACTCCGCGGTCTTTTGGTTTATTTCCCCTCGCTTCTTTTGGCTGCAGCTGAATGTCGGTCAGTAAGGCAAAGGGGCGGAGACACGAAGTTTCAGTTATACGCCTCCGTGCTCTCCCATTGGTCACGCCCCCTCAATGCTGGCCCCTGATTGGTCGGTGGTTGTTACCGGGTGGGGTGGGGAGAGAGCAGCGGAGGTTCGGTTGTGTAACTTTGTACGTCAGAGTCCTGCGGTCATAAACGGGACGCTGTGTTTATATAACACTCTGCAGCTCAGAAAGGTGAATTAACTTCACTTTATATGTTTCAGTTTAACTCTTTGTGGTTTTTGTACTTGTTAATCTACTAGAAGACAAAATAAATAACCTAAAAACACAAGACAAGCTACAGTAATCCAAATATAAGTGCAAACAGACAAGAAAAAAAATCATATATCAACATATAAAGTTAGAATTTTGCCTTTTAATGATCGCCTGAATGTCTTGAGGGTTTTTTTTTTCTTTGGCGCAACAAAAACAACCTTTTTGTAATGATTGGTTGAACTCAACAAACACTTTAATCACATTTTTATATATATAAAGCTACCCATGTCCAAAACAAACATCAAAGTTAAACAGGCTCAAATTGACATTAGTTTCATAACAAACAAAAATATATGTGCAATTTTATCTGGTATCATAAACAAGTCCAGTTCGAAGATTACAATATCCACCTATTTGATAAAACATAAATTACTTCAGTAAAACATGGACTGATACTTTTTTCTTGCTAATTAACTTCAATAATTGTATTTTCATTTGAGACTCATGACGTTTATACATATTTTTTGCTATGCTAACTAAGCTAATCAAATTCACTCCAGCTCTGGTGGATTAAAACAAAGAATATATATGTTAAACTAATTACTGTTTCCTAATCAGTAAACATAATCCAAAAAATCCAAACATAACTAAATGCAATAATTCTATTTTCATTTGGTACTTATGACTTTTCAACTTCATATTATTAAGCTAGCTAAGTTAATCCACAAATAACTTTTGTGGATAAAAAGAAAGAATATATTTGGGACATATTAAGCTAGTAATTTTTTCCTACTCAGTAAACATTGGGTCAAAGTCAAAGGATATACAGTATGTATTCTTGTGTGTTATAATTAAAGCATATTTGTGAATTTTAATCATTTATGGTCCATAACAACCTCCATTAATTTATTTTTTTTCCCTATTAGAAATGCTGCAAAAATCATTACAAATTGCCCATATCATCTTCCAAAGGAGGGTAGTTACTTAAATTTACTTTATTAATTTAAAAAAATATTCCTTTAAGAGATAGCTTAACTGCACCTTACTTTTACTTGATTAATATTATAAAGTAATTTCTACATGTGAGTATGTACTGGTTTAACAAGCTTAATGTTGGAAAATTTTGATTTCAAAATGTTTCTTCTGCTTGAATTTGTTTGTTTTGTAAATATATTAATTATTTTTATTAATCTTTTCACTTTAGTCTTTAAAATACTAGAATTTTTACATTGCTATACTTCTATTTGTCTAATGATATTTTTAAATATTAAATCATGTTATGATCAGTACTTCAGTCAAATTTTCATCAGCAATTTCTTGAATGGCTACGTTTTACTTTTATTGAGTAAAAGTATGTTGACAGTTTTGTTCTTAATCTTCCCAACTTATAAAAAAGCAACAAAAAAAACTAAAACAACCAAGAGGTTCATTGTAAAGTTTTATTATAAAAGCTATATTGTTCACTGTTGTCAACAAACAAATGTATGGAAATGGGATTACTCTGATATAAACTGTTATTATTAAGAATAACATTTAATAACATGAGGTATTCTTACTGGCTACACTATGGGCCAAATCAAGATATTAAAACAGCACTTTTTCTCAACAAAGAATGTTAAATAATAATAATAATAATAATAATAATAATGAATAAAGCAAATATAGGTAGTATCACAGTGATGAATACTGTCCACTGACATTTAAAAAAAAATCAATAAATGGAAACTGGAATACATGTAACATTCATATAGATATCAGTATATTTACAATATTTACAGTCAAACAAACAGAAGTCGGCTAGTAACAGAAGCACGATACAGAAGCTTTGGCAAACAATAAACCGTGTGCATACGTTCTGCTAAATGTGACATATACACATGAAGTAAACATCATACATGGAGAGAGTATAAAAACAAGTAAGATTTTTATTTTAAAAAAATCCAGTGCAAAGTCAGGTTTTTGTTGGTTTCTGTTTGTGGATGAGTAGCAGCCTTCATGTCCTCCTCCTTCCTTTTTGCAGCGAGTTTGATGGTTGTGGTTGTAAAATGTCCTGAGTAGAGCGGAAAAGCTGTGAGTCCGGGTTTATGGCAGCACAGATATTTTAAAACGTGGTGCGTATGTGAAGCGGTTCCTCCTGTCTGATTGTTGCGCTTCTTCCATCGTGACGAGGACGGACATCTTTACAGGAAGTTCTTGATCTGAGTTCACCAGGATTTGCGGACCCTGTTTCGATGTCTTGTAAACGTAGCCGGGGCCTGAATCCTAAGCCTTGGAGTCCTGAGTTGCCCCCGCGAGTCTTTCAGTTGGCGGTGGAGACGAGCACGCCGAGGGGAAGCGTGGGGCCCTTGTTTTGGCCCTTGGGCACGGCGGCTGCTTTCGTCAGGTCCCTGGTTTCCGGGGGCCACGACGACGCCCTTTTGGTTGTCATGTGCCGCCGGGCGTGTTTGGTCAAGTGGTCGCTGCGCATGAAGCGCCGGTCGCACACAGTGCAGACAAACTTCTTCTCGCCCGTGTGCGTCCGGCGGTGGCGGGAAAGCTCGTCAGAGCGGGCGAACCGCTTGTCGCAGCCTTCCCAGTGACAGCTGAACGGCTTTTCGCCTGCAGAGAGCGAGGACGGGTTGGTTAGAGAAACCACAAACACAGAACGCTTTCCTACTCAACGCCAGACTCACTTAATCGTTCACAGATTACAATTTTTTTCTGTGGCTAACAATTATTTCAGTGAAAGATTATTCTATCAATTTATTTTGATGATTAATCAATTATTCTAATGATTAAAATGATGATTCATATTATGATTAATTGATAATTCTTATTGATATTTATGCATTTCTAATATTGTATAAAATATGCGATTAAACGATCAATCAACTACTAAATTAGTTGCCGATTATTTCAACAATTGATGAATCATGATCGATTGTTTCTGCAATAGCTGTATTTGCATTTTCAATAAAATAGGTATATCTTTATTTTAAAAATGAATTAAGTTGTTTATTTACATTTTAAACATATTTCTAATGTATAAAACAAGTGATGATTAATCGATGACTTTTTGATGACTTCATTCTTGTGTTTTTATGATGTATTGAATGATCTTGTTGCTGAAATGTGCTATAAAAATAAACTTCTTTGATTGATTACTAAATTAATTAATGACTGTTTCAATAATTAACACGATTAATTGCTTCAGTCGTAATATCTGGACCTTTACGGAAGTGGATAAGATCAGTTTCACATGTATAGGCGCTCCACTAACTCGTACCTGTGTGTGTGCGCAGGTGAGCCTTGAGGTGTGAACTCTTGAAGTAGGTCTTCTTGCAGCCGGGGAAAGTGCAGACGTAGTTCCGTCTGCGGGAGAAGTCGGCCTGCGAGGCGCCGCTGCTTGTTCCTGACGGCATGTAAACGGGGGCGGGGGCCAGGGGGAGGAGCTTGGTGTTGCCCAGGGTCATTACAGTCTGGGGACCCTGCGTTGTCTGCGACATCGGCCCCTGCGGCACCACGAACATGACTGCCCCCTGCGGTACGGTGGAGCCCACCAGCAGGGGCTGGGTGAAGGTAGGCGGAGGGGACTGGGGTCCGGCTTGGGTCTGGACCTGGACCGGAGCCTGGACGAACGCCGAAATCATTCCCGTCTGGCCGCCGACCGGAAAGACCTGGCAGAGAACCGGAGAGGTGGGAACCGCCGAGGAAGACGGAGGGGGCACGGCGTTCTTCTCCACGGGAGGCAGCTCCGGCGGCGTGGGTGTGTCCGTCTGCGGGGCGGAGGGCGGCGGCACGGGGAGGCTGTCGGCGGTGTGGCGGATGACGCTGGTGGCCATCGCCTTGCCTGGCAGAACCACGCAGGGCGGCTCGACGTGAGGGAGCGGCGGCGGCGGTGTGGGGATTTGAGGGGAGGCGCAGGGCTGCGGGGGGCGGAGCATTAGCTGTCTGGAGGCGGAGCTTGTGGTGAGGACAGTCATAGTGGACGCCTCGGCAAAGCTTGGACTGTGAGGCGGAGTCATACACTAAAAAACAAGAAAAGCTTTTCAGTCCTCAATTCCTGCTTTCTGATTGGTTGCTTTCCTAGTTGTGCTGGATGATACGACTGAAATAATTATATAAGTGTTTCACATCAGTGGATATTTATAATTATCAGTATTTTTGCTTTAAATATCTGAAATACAGCTGATCTGCTGGTGTGAAGTTTACTGTTTTATACACATTTTATTATTTTTACCAGTTATGAGGAATAGGGAGGAAACTTGAAACTGCTTCTGCGCCAGTTACTCAGCATGTTGTTGCTAGGCAACTGAAGAGTGAGTGAGTTAGTTGATTCCACCAGTCTTGCTAAGCTAGCTGTGAGCGGTTAAAGACGTGGATCGAAGTTCAGTGAATATTCTGTACATCAGGGTTGTCCAAAGTGCGGCCTGGGGCCTTTTGTGGCCCTTGGATTCATTTTGTGTGGACGCTGACCTTAATTCAAGAAAGACACAAATTTGGCCATCCAACACTTTTTGTAAATTTATTTAGGAGATTTTCTGCTGCAAGTTTAAATCTTCTTAAACTGAAAATGTTAAGTACACACAAAAGTTTTTCTTTATTTTCTTTAGATTTTAATATGAAGTCATGCCACTAATATCCAGGAAGTTTTTACTAAAAACATCTTGTTTTTGAATAAAAATCAATTCTGTTATCTGAACATTACATGTGGCTAAATACAGTAGAGATTGTGGAAGAAAATTCTTACTTTTGTTGCTGGGAATAAACTTTAAAACATTTCATAGATTTAGAAAATGGGAAATAATAAGCCCAAAAGGGTAAATAACAAAACATTTAGGCAAACACAAAATATTGTGCATTTTTTATTGTTGTGCAGGTAAAAGAGAGAAAATTCACAACAATATTTTTGTGTTTTTAATTTAAATTTTGGCCCCTGAAAACTTTCAGCTTTGGGATTTTGGCCCTCAGTGCAAAACATTTAGACACTACTGGTATATATTGAATATTCAGTCAGATGTATTATCTATTGATATTGATATATGTTGGATTACATATTGTTATTGATTTTTTGTCCAGGCTGACTTCCTACCAGTGAGGACAGGGCGATCAGGTCCTTGGGAACGTCGCCGCCCTCCGGATGGAGCTGGATGGAGTCGCAGGAGTCGGAGGTGGGCGTCAGTGGGCGGGGCTTAGGGGGCTGCTGGCACCAGAAGCTCATGCTGACGAGCGCCTCGGCGGCCTCCAGGTCGTGGTACTCGACGCACGGCCTCTGCTCCATGGCCGCCAGCGCCGCCGTGTGGCTGTTCATCAGATCCACCTGAAGAACATCAGCAGGTCAGATTGATCCGGTACAGGTTCAGCAACTATTTTGCTCTCAAACATTTATTTTAAGTCTTTTTATTTCATCTGTCAGTTCTTACTATATTCATTGGGAAAACTTAAGACACAATGTATCAGCTTTCATAAAAACACATTCATCCCTTTTTGCGAAACTAATTTCTTCATATTTTAGTGCTCCCTATTGTTGGAAAATAAAAAATTACTTTGCATGATTCAAATACGATAATAAATCAGTGAGATGAAGTGGACATTTGGTAAAGCAGCAAATTTATGTGGGATGGATGGATGGTTGGTTGTGGTTGGTTGGTGGACAAATGGTTGGACTCTTAGAGAATAGTAAAGGTTTTTCTAGACCATCAAACTTCAACATAAAACATTTTACTTTCCAGGTTTTACTTTTCTCTGATGTTCCAGATTCAACTGCCGCCATGTTTTTTTGTGTTTTAAAATCTTTCCATTCCAACAAAAGGACAGTCTCCATTTTACTGTCATGTCATTGTAAGAAAACTGCATTTATTTGAACAGATTCTGAGTTCATTTGGTGGAAAATGCTTCATTCTAAGTGGTTTAGATTAGTGAAAACAAAGAAAATGTCGATCAGGCTGATTCTGTCTCGGTGAGCAAACAAGGCAATCATTCCTGCGTGTCCTGAAAGCACCAGCCGACTGTTTGCCTCTTCCTCTGGGAACGAGGGCGCACCACCACCCATCTAATTACCAATGATATCATAGTTTCCTCAAATCCTCCTGAGCCCAAACCGCCTCAGATTCTAAATAAACCAGAACCAGAGGCCGGGGTGTAGCAAAAAGACATAAATAATCGACAAATGAACTGCGAGGCTGAGCTTGGGAGGTGACTCAGGGACAAAGGGCTTCGGGGTATTTGGCCGAGTTACAGCAAAGCTCAGCTGCACATGCAGGAAGGGTGGAGGAGAGCGAGCGAGAGGCGAGAGACCATCATAAAACACAGAGAGAGAGAGAGTTCCCTTCTTTCTCTTTGCTGTGTTTCACAAAAGCTAAAGGGGACCCTCCCTGCACCCAGAATAGATGACGGAAGCGGTTACGCCCCCTAAACACAGGCCACGCCCCCTTCACCGACTCTCCCACAGAGAGAGGGAGAGAGAGGGATAACAACAGGAAGTCAAACAAAACAAAGTCAATTTGCAACTAGCACGCCAACACTCCCATTTCCCAGCTTCACACGAATGCACCGCTTGATTATAAACAACAGGTTCATGCACACATTAAAGTTCCTTTATGCAGATATCGGCTCCTGATCGTCGTGTTTTGTCGTCTGTCGCTGTGTCTTGGGGGATTTTTCCGCCCATTTCTGCCGAGTCTTTGTTTCCAGGGGCAGCTTTCACACAAACTGACCTCTGGATGTGATTCCCTGATCAAATCCAGACTTTTAGACATCTGACCAAAACAAAGACAATGTCTGATCAAATTAAAGCAACAATGCTGCATAATATAAAACTAATTCCTGAACATATTCATTATAAGCATTTTTTAGAACCTTTTAGAACCTTGCGCTTTTTCCATCAAGGACTCACACATATACATTTTCTTGATTTTCCACATCATAAGACATAAATAAATTCCTCAATTTTAGTTTTATTTTACACTATCCACTACTTACTTAAATAAAAACACCCTTATCAATTAAGTAATCAAACAATACTAATCTGGTTGAGGTGAATTAGTTTATTTCAACAATAACACAACATGAAATTGTAATTTCTGATAATTTTTCATGAAAAAAAACAAACGCTCTGGATCGACACAATAGGCGGTCGATTGTTTTTCCTGGAGGTGATTCAGCTGGGAAACAAAAGAAACCATCAACCAGACAAACTTTCTGCTGCAGCGATGGATGCATTGCAGGGATGCAACTGTTGTTAGAGAGAAGGGAAGAGATCGCGCGCGCACACACAGGCACGTGCGATCCTGTATCCGCACACAAACACACATGCGCGCGCATATGGGGGTTCATCGGGTTCACTGTGACCTCAGATAAACCGGCTGGCAGGCTGAAATACCACCGGATCAGAGTCGGTACCGAATCTGTCGCGGGTTTTATTAGTCCAGACAGATAACCGGACAACTTTAATTCCTAAAAATGTATAAAAATAATAAAAATAACAATAATAAAAAACAGACCGGGGAGGACGGAACCGGGCTGGGGCTCACCTGACAGGGGCTCCCTGTCGAGGAGCTCCGCATGAGGAGAGCGAAGAGGAGCAGAGGAGTGCTGGAGGTTCGGAGCGCTGTGGTTCTGCCTGCAGACCGAGCTTCACTTCAGCTGTGAGCAGCCAAAAAAAAAAAAAAAAACAACACAGAAACGAAATTCAGAGCAAGTCTGGCGGGTGGTAACACGCAGCCAATCACAGCTAAAGGTGTAGCGGGCGGCGGCCAATCACCGGCGAGGCGGTTCATGATCAATACGTGGCCGCCAGATGATTGGTCCGAGGCGGGGTGCGTGGCCGCCGGGGGGCGTGGTTAGGGAGTCAGCGGTGTCAGAGTAAACCCGGTGAACCCGGCAGCGCGTGCGATGTGGGGGAAAGGTTGGGGAGGAAGGGGAGGCGCGAGGCAGGCGAGCCCGCGAAAACCTGCGGGAGCGCGCGCGACAGGCTGCACTGAGACACAATGACTGCCACAAAAACAGGGAAGATATCGACAAATTCTAACCTGAAAATGATTTTCTTTTTAAAAACAGACTCAGACTCGGTTTTAACGACACAAAGACACTCTCACACACAGTTTGGGTTCCTGTTTCTGTGTTATTACTTTGTTGGTAAGGCGGAAACGCATCGAACCTCAACAATAACAAAGGATTATCATGTAAAAACACTTAGGTTTCAACTTTGAATGTTCAATGAAAAACACATTCAGAAATTCCACAGTGATTAAAGTAAATACAATATTTTAGTTTCAAACAAACTAATAATCAAGTGATGAGTCTTTTGTTCTAAAAAAAGAGTGTAAGTATCTAAAAGAAATATATATCATGCTACCTTACATTTGCTGTGGGAATTTGGATATTACGACAATTTAGTAAAAAAAAAAAAAAAAAGATCAACTGTAACACCTCACTTAAGTCAAACCTCCTACTTCGAAATTCGGACAATTTGTTAAACTCCAGCTTTGAGTTCCAATATGGCCGCTCCTTGCAACAACAATAGTAAGCTTTGATGAAAACATATTTATTTTACAAGAAATACTTGTGAAAGTGGGTTTATAATGAATGTCACCTAGAGAGCAAGGCCAGGAAAAAGTTTTAATTAAATATAGTGAGGGAGAGGGAAGTATGTCAGTTATGCTAGCTTGACTTTGGCAACTGTAACATGTAGATGTGCTGTGGAATTCAGCGTGTTTGGGTTCAATAAAAAAAGACGACCTAAATGCCAACTCTCTGATATGATAGAGGAGGTGTTTAAATTAGCTAATCAACCACAGTGATCACTTATTAATAATCTCAAAGTAAACATCAAGAAAACATCAAACTAAAGGACTGAATGTTCTGTTGCTTGTGTGGAAAATGTTTGAACGTTTTTTGGTGATGAATCCTGATACATTCGGTAGCGTTGCTGACAGTTGCTGTGGCAACGAGTCTGTTTGGCATCGCCGGCTACGGATGGCAAGTTAAAGAATCGTCTTTTTGCCCTCCATTGTGTGCATGCTATACTTCAAAATCCACATACAAAAAAATGTAGACGGAAATATGGCTAGTGTGGTTCTCTGGAGTCCCAGAGCCTTTCATATGGATTTCCAGTTATTTTGTAAACTTTTCATGAATTTCTTTAGATGGGGGATGATGTGATTTTTTGCCTACTTCATGTTGTCAGACTGGTTCTGTAAAAGTAACTATTTTTGTTTGCTTAAACTTTGCCTTGTACAAAATGTCATTTATCACAGTTTAAGATCTGATATGACTTGTTTAATGAAACTTGGTTTCCTCCATGTGAATATTTTTGATTGACACGGCTGTGAAAATGTGTGTTTAGGAAGAGATGGGCGTGTCACATAAATACGCCCCTGGACAGCAACAAAAAACACTCGAGTGACAACAGTCCAAAGCGTTTTCTTTTTCGTTCCCTGAAGGAGTCAGAAACTGAAGCTGCAGACAAAACAACACGCTGGGGGGAATCCAGCCTGTGTTTACATGCAGGACCTGGGAATTCAGCTGCTGGGAACGGCAGTCCACGAGTTAACTGACGATTTCTTTTCTTTAGATGCTTGCAGGGATGTTGAGGTTTTTCCAATGGTCTGCACGTTAAAATGCAGGGAAAACGAGTATTTAAGGTGAGACAAAAGGGAAGTGAGATCCTGCAGCTCTGGAGGCCATCAGCATGTTCCTCATTGTCTTTTTTCTGCACCGTTTTCCTGTCTGTGGCTCGCCCCCTCCCCACCAGGCCAATGAACCCAGGGACTCCAGAGCTGCGAGGTTGTAAACAGCCTCTCCAGTGAAGAATTTCAGGGCGGGGCTAAAAGGCAGCCTCCCCCCCACTCTCCACCATCTTTCTCCCCCTTTTCCTCACCCAGGCTCGTGCACACGCTGGCCCTGCACCGGCTCCTTTGTTGAAGCTGCATGTTAACCCTTTAAAGTGCAACGTGGTGAGAGTGGGTGTCTCAATGCGTTTCCATTACTAATGTCCACAAGTCTACATAAAAAAAAGAAAAAATTTTGCAATTGCGATGCCTCTATTAAATAACAAGTTAAATTAAGGCCGTTTTCACAACTGATGGGTTTTAATTGGAGACCAATTAAACATTTGTTCCATTTCCAGCTGCTGTGGGTTTGTTTTTCACTGCACTAAGTCAAAACAACCAAACCCTTCAAAAACCTGTTCCCCTCCTCGCCTGTGGAGGCGCTGCACCACGAACCACTGAAGGAAACAACATGAAAACCTCTGACGAAGACACTTAGCGCAACATCTTTCTTCACAAAATGCAAGCAAAAATGGAGTAGCATCACATTCTTCTTTAGTTTTCCTGCTAGCTTTAGGCTAGCATGTTTGTTTTTGTTGTATTTACCCAGAATGCCCTGTGCTTTAGTCTACTTCCTGCTTTTGGAACTGTTTCCGATATCACATATGGATATCATTTCAACCGAAGCAAAACCTGGATTTGTAGGAAACACGGCTATTTTGAGAAAAACGTTTTTCCGCTGCACCAAAATGTGATCAACCACCAGATGAAACTAATAGGGAAAGATGAAGAAGACAAGAGGAAGTGCTGGGAGGACAATGGTGCACCATGTTTTTCAAATGTCTAATCACATATACAAATGTATTCACGGGTGATTTTAATTTAGTTTCTTATGTATTGGTTTTATTTTCGTAATTCTCATTTGTGCAAACGCAGCTACTAACTGTTTCCACTGACCGTGGAATTACAAAAATTAATTTGCTTAATGGAAACACGGAAATTTTGGAAAACAAATCGAGATTTTCGATAAAACGTTTTTACTCTAGAATTGGTTTTTTGGGGGTTTTTTTCAGCTATATTGACATGTGATCAACAACCACATGTTACTACTAGCAAAAAGACGAAGAAGATGACAGGAAATGGGAGGAGAACGATGGCACAACATGCTTTTAATTTCTTATCACGCGAACGAACGTATTCATTTGTAATTTAAATTTTGTTTCTTATTTAACAGTGGTATTTTTGTAATTCAAATTAACTGCTCGAATTTGAATTATGAAAATAAATTTGTTTAGAGTGGAAACAAGCCAATTTAGACAAAGAAAATTCACGTTTTTTGATAAAACGTTGCAGTTGGTTTATCGGCTGAATCAAATGAACTTTTGACGAAAAAACAAAGACGACAGGAAGTGGTAGGAGAACGATGGCACATGTTTTTAATCTCTTATCGCGTGAAGAAACGTATTTATGTGTGATTTTAATTGTATTTCTAATTAATGAAAGCACCACAACTGCAAAATTGTGTTTATTTTTCAACATTAGCAGAATATGGACAAAGATTTGCGTACGCTTGTACGGCAAACGCAGCCTATGTGTGAAACAAAAAGCTTAAAGCAGGATCTGGGTGACGCGAGTTCAATCTGGCTTCCAGGTTCACTGAGGTTGTGGAGTAAAAAAAAAGGGGGTGAAGGAGAGGAAAACACATGAACGGTTGGTCCATAAAACCCAGTCTCCGGGCAGAAAACACTCCCAGATTTGTGCAGGAGGAAATCACAGACTGAGCTCAGCTGTTTCAGGGAGTCAGGAGGAAAAATCCTGCGGCCCGTTTTCAACCCAAACCCACAAAACCTCAAAGCCACACCTGGTTCTGAACACTTTTCTCTGAAAAGTCAAAGAACTGTTTGTTAACATGAGTTAAACAAACCGCCTCTGAAGTCCAAGAAATCCTTGGGACTCAGTGTGAAAACAAGTGAACTGGGAGGAACTCTGAGGTCATTATTAAAAACAGACATGGAAAAATAACAGAAAAAGATCTGAGGACCTTTTTAGAAAGTTAATGCACTTTTTGAAAGGTTATGTTAAAAATAAATTGTATATTTAGGAATAAAATGAGTAAAAATCTCTGAATATCAAAGTAAAGATAAAAAAGTCCAACTTTGGATGTTTTTGCTGAAGAAAAAACGTCATTTTTGACAAATTTCCGCTGAGAGAGAGAAGGCGTTTTGAAAGTAATTCCTGTTAGAAACATTTAATTATTTTAGAATGGGTGAGAAATTAGTCAATTTTATTTATTTACTTAAAAATACATAATTTTGAGAAAATATGACATTAAGTAAAAAAAAAAAAATCTTTAAAAAAAAATTCTTCCAGAGCTGTTTCAAACAACCCAGAAAAAACAAAGAGTAAATAAATTAAAATAAAAAAACAAATAAAAAACAGAATACCATAGTTTTATTAAATCTGTCAGAATGAATTATTGATACTGCCACTGTACTGAGATAAAATGGAAAATGTTTAACGCTGTTAAAAATCAAAAAACAATTGAAAGAAGTATCGTGAAACAAACGCTTCGTTCAAAAGACAAGATTTTTTGCCAGAGACATTGTTAAATTTTCCAAAAATCTTGGTAAATGTGTCTTATCATGAAATAGACGCTTGATTAAAAAGTCTTTGAAGAATTTCATCACAAAAACATTGTCAAATGAACGAAGATTTCTGTTTTAGAAAACATTTTGAAATAGACAGCTTCGCACAAAAATCTCCTAAATTTTTGTCAAATTTGAAACAATTGCTTCATAAAAGTCTTTGAAGGTTTTTCACTTAGCAACATTGTGAAACAGACACCTCGTTAAAAACTGTTTTAAGATTTCCTTTGCAGAAATATCGTCGAAAGACTTTAGATTTTTGTCAAAGAAACATAGTTAAGCAAACACTTTAATCAAAAATGTAAAAAAAATTGTTGTCAAAAATATTATGAAACAAATACTTTGTTTGAAAGTCTTCAAAGATTTTTGTTCCAGAAACAATAAAATTATCGCTTTTATTAAAGAATTTTTCAAGATTTTATCACAGAAACAGATCCTTTGTAAAGAAAGACAATGTTAAACAAACGCTAGTCAAAAATCTTCAAAAAAATGTAACAAACATCATGAAACAAACACTGAGTTGGTAAATATTTTAAGATTTTCTCACAGAAACATCATAAAAAAGGCTTTTTCCTCAGAAACATGGTGAAACAAACCCTTTGTTCAAAAGTCCTGTAAGGTTTTTGTTACAGAAACGAAGTTGGGCCGTTAATCAGTCTGACGCGGTGAAATCGTGGAGCAGATGAAGCTCTGCTCCATGATTTAAAGTGCACAGATCTGTTTCCCCTCCCTCAGGCTTTGGCTGAACATCACAACACCACTTTACATATCTTCAGGGTCAAAGGTCGATCCTCCTTCGAGATTTCCAAGAACTGGAAGTGAAGGAGCTGCTGGTACACTGACTGCGTCCAACCTGAAGATGTTTCATGTTGCTCCAGTTGGACGTTGATTTAAAAACGCGTCTCATAAAACTCTGTTTTTAAACTCTTTAAATTGTTTTATATACACAACCACACAAATAAAGGCTTTGTGTTAATGTTCAATGCAGAGTTGGTGATTTTGCAGAAGAATCAGAAAATCTCTTCAAAACATTTATATTTTCTTTGGTTAACAAAGTTAAACTTGTTTTATTCTTTCTGGGAATAGCTACTGAATAATTAAAAATATGTCACCCTTCTCTGTTTGTCTCGGTCCAGTAGTTGACTCCTCCAGGTTCACCAACTCTAATTTAAGACTTTTTAAGACCAAGAATTAACTTTAAGACCTGTATCGCGACCGAATTGTTCAAAAGAAGATTGTATATTCATACATGTGTAAGAATGGAAATTTATGGTACTCCTTCTGAGATTGACAGTAGCAGCATTTCAACGACAAATGTGTGCAAAACTTTGTCAATATTCTGCTAATGTTTGAAAAACACAATTTCACAGTTGCAGTGTTTCCATTAAATGAGAAACAGAATTAAAATCACGCGACTAAATTTATTCATGAAGTCAGACTGGCAGTAGTCCTACTACTTCCTGTCAACTTCTTTGTCATTTCCACCAGTAGCAACATCTGGTGGTTAGTCATTTGACTTGTGTGATATGAAAAGTGTTTCCATTGTAGTTTTGAAAAATATAATTCTGATATGCCAAAAAAACCCGCCTCATCCAAGCACAAAACCTTTTTTAAAATTTTTTTTGACATTGACATGTTTCCACAAACAGAAGTTCATGATAGATGCAGAAGCGCTAACTAGCAAGGCTATTTTAGCAGCTAGTTAGCGGTTAGCATTGAGCCACAGAATTAAGATGTTTATGCTCAACTCCAACTCTTGACTGACAATAAAGTCCTGTGAGAAAAAAAACAAAAAACTAGACAGAATATATGAGATCAAATAGTTGTGGCACAACAAAATTGTGGCACAAATACGCCACTAAATGTTGTTTTAAACATGCCAAACCCATAGGGGGCAGTGTCGCACAAAGCTAAAACCTGTCAGCCAATCAGAATCCTTCAAAACAACCATGACTTCCTGCTCAGAACTCAAAATGCTGCAAGAAAGTTCTTTTGTGTAGATATATATACATATTTAAGTACTTTTAAGTAGTGTATTAGAATATAAATTAAAAAAATAAAACATTTGGCTACTTGTGGAATCTGCTAACAAGAAAACCAAATTAGTTATTAGCAATGGTCCAGCAGCTTTTCCCTAAACATATTAAATAAAATAAATAAACCATAATGGTTCCCAATGAACAGCTGACAGAACAGCATCCAGTTATAAAATCAAATAAAGTAGCTGAAACGCACAACATTAATTATAACACGTAAAAACATATACGAAACATGATTAAAGTTACACATGAAACTATTTTATACAACTTGATTTGTCTAAAATGTGTGTTGGAATATAATATGATACTTACCACAGTTACAGACGGCAACAGGAGTTTCCGGTTGCTACGGTAACCACCAACTGTCAGGAGAAACGGCAAATAAAAG
Source organism: Xiphophorus maculatus (assembly GCF_002775205.1). NCBI lineage: Eukaryota > Metazoa > Chordata > Actinopteri > Cyprinodontiformes > Poeciliidae > Xiphophorus > Xiphophorus maculatus. The sequence continues at coordinate 3,958,933 of NC_036457.1, forward strand.
TCAGTAGCAGAAAAACTTGCCTAAATCAAAATGAATACATAAGTTTTAACAAAAGAACCCTTTTAGATGTATTAATATGGATTTTATATAAACATTTTATGTCAGCATCTCAAACACATAAACTTTGATCTGCTAATATAAGCGAGGGATGTCCAAAGAGCCGGGGGCCATTTTGTGGCCTTAGGCCTGATTCTTTTGGCCCCCAAATGCAATTCAAGATGGATACAGACTTATTTATTAAGAAAACTTTAATAAACAGGTTATTTTTAATCAGGGTAAAATTATTTGTTTACAATGGAAAATGTTACCTAAAACACAAAGTATTTTACAACCAAACTTTAACAATAAGTGGAAACATTTTTGCAAACTCTTTCTGGAAAGCCAACTTTGCTTCACCAAATCAGCTTTTATTCAATTAATAAATTCAGGTAAATATAGCAAACATTTTGAAGTGACCCGAATCCTGTTCTTATAAAAGCATAAAACAATTTGTAAACGTGAAAAATCCTTTTTAAGTTTTGGTTCTATGATGAATAACATTCCTTTCCTACTGAAAAATTAAATATTTTATTTGCTTAATTTCAGGTTTTTTGGTACTTTTGACTCTACAATTTTGGCTCTTCTGATAAAATTTACTCTGGGAGGAACTTCAGAGACTAAAAGTTAAATTTAAAGTTCAGCATCTGAAATTATTTCCAGAATATGATGTTTAAATAATAGTTTTTGTTTTAACCTAAGTCTTTATTCTAAGTGTTCATCTTTCAGGTGTTTTAATTGAGTTAGATGAAAATTCTTGATTTGAATTCTAATATTTAGATTTGACTTTTCATTCAGTTGTTAAATTTTATACTTTATTAAGTAATTAATTTACTGAGGTAAATAAACTGCCATGAATTTCATATAAATGAATTTCATATAATTTTAGAGTTTGGTTCTGAGTTCAGTTTAATCTTAGATACAAAATTTATGTTTAACGATTTATTTTAGAGATTTAGTTTCAGTTTGTTTCAAACTTTTGTATTAGGAAATACATTTTTAGTTTCAGAATTTAATCTGCAGCTTTTTAGTTTATTTTCATTGCATATTTTAATTTCAGGCTCAGTTCTCCATTAAAACATTTTCTGTGATTAATGTTACAATAATCTGGAGTTTAATTTGAATTTAGTTTTGTGTCTGAATTTAATTTCTGTTTGTCCTTAAATTTAGTTTCCAGGTTTATTCCTGAACTTTTCCCCCATCGTTGAGTTTGAAAGTTTTGTTTCACAATTTATTTTGTAAGTTTACTTCAAGATTTTGGTTTTATTTAACAAAATTAAAAACAAATGAACTGGTTCTAATTTTCTGTCAGTGACTTTTTACAAAACCAGCAGCTGAAATTAAAAACGTTAAAAAATGTTTATCGTTCAGGATTTTTGAAAGTTAAAAAAAAATCTTTTGACAAGAAATTAATCGAATGAAAACACCATTTAAAAACACTAATATTTATACATTTAAACAGGAAAAAAATAAAAATCCAATAAGGAAAAAATCCTAAACGGAAAAGAAAGTGCAATTTCTAATAACAGTTGATTCTGTTATTACTATTAACTGTTATTAATTTTAATAATTGTTGCTAGATGTTCACATATCTTATCTTTAAAATAATTTAAGATAAATAAATATTTTGTATTCGAAGCAAATTGTTCTACATTCATGAATTGTGGCAATTTGACGGAAATGAGTCACATTTTTAAAACATTACAGTTTTACTTCTTTAGCCTAAAACATAAATTTGATTTTTTTGTTGTTTTATGAAGGTAAAAAAGATTTTTACTTTTTATTAAATTCAATAAAATTGCTTTACATTTCAACATAAGAACAGTTTTTTCAGCTAAAATGCTTCTTTTCCACCCTGATTTTTGTGGTTTATTAATTAATTACCAATAAATTAATCAGTTTGGACCATTTTCATTATGGAAATTTTGACAAATCTTTAGAACTTTATCTTGGGTTCAATAAGCAGCTAATTTTAGTGTAATTTATTCTAAAAATCAATAATTATAATTCTTTTAAATTGTATACATTGAAAATAGTTATTTTGTTTTCTAAAATGTTATTTTTTTTATGTTTAAGCTGCTGTTTTATTTCTAGAAACATTAAAATGTTTTCAGAAAGCAGAAAAACAGATTCGGTTTGAGAAAAATGTGAACTAATGGTGCTAATTGACTCCTTAAAGTGATTAATTTGTGTTTAAATGCTGAGTAATTTCTGCAGCTCCGTCATCGGAGCAGCAGAAACCGTCCTCCTCTTCGTGTCTGAGTCTGAAGCGACTCGGAGCCAGCGGTCGCTCATGAATCCTCGGAACAGAAAGCCCAGTTTGCTTTCCAGGAACTCTGCATGGGAAACCTGGACGTCTTCCAGATGGTTTATATCAGCCGCCTGACAGCAGGAGTTGGAACTTTATGCTAAATCAGGAAATCGGGACCTGGTTTTTATTTCTTAAAACAAGTTTGTGCACGCCTCAGGCATGGAAAAATGTGAGGAAAACCTTTTCAGTTTCTGCTCCGCAAACCTGAAGTCTTTTTTAGCAGGAAGCGTCCAAAACTGATACTCAAGTAGGAGTAGAATTACTTCAACATATTTTTACTCAAGTAAAAGTAGCTGCCCAAGAAAATACTTACGATTAAGAAAGTATTTGATAAAAAATCAACTCAAGTACTGAGTAATTGATCAAATTATCAATCAATTAATATCGCATAATCAGATGGATCAAATATAAAGTGAAGTGGGAATTTTGGTATTTTAAGAACCAAAATCATAATAATTGATAGGAATAACAAAATCAGGCAAAAATATTTTTCCAAATCAGTTTCTTTCAATAAAAAAAAACTTATGAAACTTTAACAGAAACTGCAGTCTGTCTGGTGGATTTTTGGTTTAAACTTGTTTGTTTTTCATTCAGTGGGTAAAAAATCCAGAAATTTTACTCAATTAAGAGTAGAAATACTTCATAATAAAATTACTCGAGTAAAAGTAAAAAGCACAGCGTGTTTTCTTAGGAGTAAAAATACTTTTAGGTGTAAAAATACACCTAAAAGTATTTTTTTTCCAAAAGGCCACTCAAAAGTAACTGAGTAAATGTAACTAGTTACTATGAAACTGTTATCACTTTTGCAACTTGGGGTGTTTTCCCACCTGATAGTCCGGTCGACTCGGTTCGATTCTGGACCAAAACTGCAACGGTTGCTGCGGTTAAAACCAACCAAACCCTTTGAGCAACCTGTTCCCCTCCTGGCCTGTGGGGGCGCTGCACCAGGAACCACTGGAGGAAATGACACAAAAACCTCTGAAGACACTGAGAGCAACTTCCTTCTTCACAAAATGGAAATAAAAACAGTGGAGTTTGATTAACAGTTGGAGTATTTTTTAAAATCATTAGCCATTTTTTAGGCTGGCTCTAGGCTAGTGGATTTGTTTTGGTTGCATTTACCCAGAATGCCCTGCTCTGCAGTCCGGTCTGCTTGGCGTTCACATGTGCATTCGAACCGCTCCAGAGTTCACTTCAGCCAAACCGAAACCAAGGATTTCTTGGACAGAAAACTTAACAGGTTTGAATAATAAACTGACTAAAGTTTTAGTTCAGTTAAATGTTTTCTGTCAACTTCATTATCATGCAACAAAGGTTTTCTATATTTAGGTGAAAATAGTGTAAAAGAAACCCTGAGAGTGTTTCTTTCAAATTGTTCTATTTCTAACATGAGAAATAGCTTTTTACTCTCTGCATCAATATGGCCTTTAAAAATCTAAAAGAAACAAAAAGTTTTAGCTCAAAGCTCTCATTACAGTCACTGTACTGGATTTAAAAATCATATTTTCTATTTGTAAAACTGTTGTTTCTTCAAATGTACAGCATCAGGCAAAAAAAATAAAAAGCTCCAATTTAATAACTAATTTAAGCTAGTTATTAACGACCTATATTTAAATTCAATTTAATTTGGTACCTATGTAGTTCTTTATATATTGATTAGAAACATGTTTTAACAAATTAAAACTATTAGGTGTCACCAGAATCCAAAATTAGCTCTAAATAAATATTTAAAATTGAATTGAATGAAATGAAACAGAACAGTTTCATTTCATTATAGCAAAAGTAAGTTTCCTTTTGCTATAAGGAAACATACATTTAAGAAAATAAAGGATTTGTTTTGGGTTTCTGGTTTTAAGTTGTCGCTTTTTTTTTAAATCACATTTTTATGTTAAATTTATTAGACTTAACCAAAAATATTCCTCTGAAAAAGATGGATGATTAAAAACGAGCTACAATCCAAGAAAAATTCTGGAAAACGTCTGATTTAGACTTAAATCTGGTTTATTTTAACATAACGAGAGTGACTGTAAGTCTCAACCTACAGTAAGTGAACGCAGCACCAATCGATTGGCCAATAGGCTGCTTGTTTTCATATCTCCATGGCAACAGCAGAACATGCCGCTGACACAAACGAGTCTGCCGCTTCAGAACCTGTCTGTCTTTACCAGCAGAAACAGACAAAAGCCACATATTTATGTCCAGAGGAAGTAAACTACCAAAGCAAGTTGTTGATTTGATTCTGGCCGCAGAGGAGAAACGGAAAAACTGATTTCCAGAATGAGAAATGATCGTTTTGCTGCAGTTTGTCTCCACCTGCTGGTCATTCTTCTGCCACTACAGCTCTCCGCTGTTTCTTTGTTTCCAGACAAAGCAAACGAAACAAATAAGTAAAACTACTATTACAGTCAGCAGGGCTCCGTTAAATGTTAAATAATTCAAGTATTCTCGGTAACATATAAATACTGATAGGAAAATAAACAGATAAATGAAATCTCTCAACATTTTCCACTTTTCTTCATCAGTTCTGGTAGAATATGTCAGGTTGATGAGTTGTGCTTGTTTTCTCAGTCCTGAGCCACTTCCTGGTCTCGAGTTGTTGTCCGATCTGCGGCGTTCTGATGCCAAAGACGCGCCTCTCCACCTCCAGCACCTCGTCGAACAGATACCAGGCCTCCACGTCCAGGATGAAGGAGAAGAGCTGCAGCAGCCAGACGAAGGAGCGCGGCAGCGCGGGCTCCATGCTGGGGTAATGACTGGTGCACGTCCTGCAGAGCAGACGAACACGTCTGGGTTCATAATGGGACGCCTCGTTAACGAGACGCTGGCTGAGCGTTCAGAGACTCACCGGGGGTTGCAGGGTCGCAGCGGCGGATGCCAGTAGTTGAGGTTCAAGGGAGTCTTGAATCCGTTACTCAGGGAGACGACTCTATCCAACTTGGTGTGGAGCAGGCTGGGCCCGTCTGATCCGTCCTCGTCGCCCCAGCAGAACTGGAAGCTGGAAGGACCTCCGTAATGGACGGCAGCCGGACAAGAGGACAGCCTCTTTAAACACATCTGGACGTGCTCTGAGATTCCTGAAGAAACGACAGCGTATGTTTCTCAAATCCCAATAAATCCCTGCAGACAGATGGGTCCCCAAAACTCAGCCGACTTCAATCGGGTTTGTCTCCTGCTCATAGTAATGAAGCCATAACTGAGGTGGCTCCGGTTTGTTGGCAGTCTTTTCTGCACCGCTCTCTCAAAAGTTATTTCAGCAAGTTGTAGGTCTGGACTTTGACAGACAATGGGATGAATGGACAGATGAGAGTATGAACGGTTGAACGAAAGGATGAACAGATGGAGTGAAAGGACAGACAATTGAGTGAACAGAAGGACGATGGGATCAATGGACGGACGGACGAGAGGAAGAACGGACAGTCCAGGTTTTGAGATTTGGTGACAAACGGTAACCTTGGACTGTCCAACCCTCACCAGAAATGAACGGGACTTCCTGCGTACCAAGCTCTGACACCGGTCAGAGGTTTTCTGCATGACCGATCAATCAACCTACATTCCCACCCTGTGTGTAGAGACCCTGACTGTTTTCATGCTCATTCATTTTCTTACTTCTCCTCTTTGTCATAAAAAGTCTGTCCCGCTTGTCCGTGAAGAACAGTTTCTTTCCTTTCCACTGTTTCCTGTAGAAAAAAAGACAAAAATGTTTGGCTGTTCAGTAAATGAAGTCATATAAACACCATCAGGTTGGAGGCCCTGATGTCTCACCTGGCGATGTCCTGGTTCCTCCTCTGCTGGGCGTCCAGCAAAGCAGCCTGAACCAGTTTGTACCACTTCCTGAAGCTGAACAGGTCTCCTGTGAACCAGCAATCACACAGAACACCACAAAAAACAGCTTAACTTTTAATTATCACACCACTATGACTCAACCCAATGCATTGGGGATGCACAATATATTAGCATCTTGTTGTTCAGGTGGAAATTATGCATTTTCTTCTATTTTCCAGTATTTACCAGAGACAGAAAAAAAAGACCGAAGAGGAGAGAAGGCAGGAAGATAGATGGACGGACAATAAGACAAAATGATGAATGGAGAAATAAATAGATCAACAGAAGATGAATGGACAGGCAGACAGACAACGGACTGGACGGACGATAATCTGATCTATTGATGTCAGGACAATTAGATGAATGAATCAGATGGGTGGATGGACAGATGAATGGATGAAAGGACAGGAAGACAGAGGAACAGAAAGTTTGATGAATGGATGAACAATGAGATGAAGGGAATGGGATAACAATGGGACGGCCGGCCGGCCAATGGGACGGACGGCCAAAGGGAGGGACGGACGATGAGTTGGATGTATGGATGAATGAATGAATAGATAGGTAAATAGATAGACGTATGGACAGATTAACTGGTAGGTAAATAAAACCTTTAAGACAAAACAGAAACATGAAGGACCAACCTATGTCGTCATGGGAACCAGTCTTGTTCGATAAATCCCTGAAACACAGAAACGAAAGTCACAAAGGTGCAGCAGAGACTGCAAGGTCTCCATGGCAACAGCTCAGGTGTGTCAGGTTACCACTCGGTGTGATCGTCCAGGCCAAACATCACCTTCATGGTGACGATGATGAGCGCGGCGGCCTGCAGGTCGTACCGCGGCAGGACGGGACGCGACCCGCCGTCCAACGTGTGGCGCTCCTGATCCGCCATACCTGCGCGGTCCATCAGGACGCAGACCCACCTGTGCAGCTCGTCTGAGGACCAGAACAGATGGGGGTCGTTAGCGGTCCCGGTACCAGTCTGTGGGACTGACTGGGTCGAACAGGTTACCGGGCAGGTTAGCATCGGTCAGGTAGCGCAGGCTGAGCGGTGCCGGGTGGAGCAATGCTTCTGGGACGATGGGAGGAAAAGCAGGAAGCTGCAGGTACTGGACCAGAACCTGCGCTTCTTTATGGACCGAGCGGTGAGACGGGATCCTCTGCAGGAACAAGAACCACCTTTAGCAGATAAAACTGGTCAAAAACAAAGAAAACCTATTCTTTACGTTTGGATCAATGGTTCTCTAACTATCAAAAGGCCAGAATTTATATCCAGGGGTTGGAAATAACCGAGCCGTACCTCCGCAGATTGAAATATCAAAGTATTTTTAAGATGCTTACTGTTTAGACAAGAGCACAAATATTTTGTTTATGAATTCAAGACACATTCAAATGAAAAAATACTTTATTAATCCCAAAGGGAAATTAAATGTAAAACCCAGTTATTCCTTAAACTTACAGACTAAAACCAAGGAAAACCAGTTCAAAAGCCTAAATGTCGAGTAAGTAGTTTGCCACAGTGCATTTTAACAAATCGGAAATCATCATTATTAACCGAACAAGTTATTATTAGCATGCTAAAATCAGAATTTAGACAGTGCTAGCATATTAATGCTAATATGAGCCAAACAGTGAAAAATTACAGTAGTTCCTTGTAGTTCAATGACCAACCTCAACATGGAAAAGAAGAGCATCCGGACCACACAGCTTCATCTCTTCAGGAAGTTCCTCGTACGCAGTCACATACGGGACGTGACCTTCTTTTACCAGCCTGGGGTCAAACCACAGACTGGGGTCAAATGGATGCCTAGGAGCAGCTAAAGCTTAAAGGATAAGGGTGGGTTAGAAACAAAACTGGAAACAGAAATGGTTTTTTGTTTTGACTGGAAGTACCTAGCCTTTAGCGACTGGTTTAACTTCAACAAACAGTAAAATAACGGGCCGAATCCAGAGCCGTGAGGAACTCCATTCCCCAACATGAAACTATAATCTGCTAAATTAGAGCTCAATGTTTAAAAATATACGTACAAAGCTCAGAAAAGAACTTTTACCAACCAATATTCAATACAGATTTGTGACGACAGAAAGCAAATACAACTTAAAAGGAACTGAAATGTTCTAAATAATTTAGATCGAGAACGGTGAGAATGGAAATCTGCATTTAAATTAAAGGCGTTAGTTTATGGAATAATCTTGATAGTGAGATAAAACAATCTCGATCTTTCTGCACTTAAAAGATAATTGAAAATTATTAAGATGTAGCGACACGGCGTTGAATTAGTTGATCTTTTTTTTATTTGAAATATGTTTGTTATAGTTAAATAGCAAATTTTTATTTTTAATTTCAAGATTTCTTTTAGTTGTTCAATAAACTACTTATGTTTATTATTGAATAAATTAAAAAAAAACATGAAATGAAAACATGAAATGCATTAAATATGCATTGTTATTTAGCAAAAATATCCAAGTTTTTCAAGAAAATGTCTGAGAATCAAAAGATGTTTTTTGCTCATTTTTGCCTATTGGAACTCAGAAATTTCAAAAGTTGTTTCTAGAATATTTCTGAGATTAATCTAAAAATGTCGGAGTTTTCTAATAAACTTTGAACTTTTCAAATGAAAAATTTCCAAGATTTTTCTGGTAATTTTTAAACTTTTCAAACTCAGAAATATACTTGTTTTTTGTCAAAAAGAGTTTTTAAAAAAAATAAAAAATTTTACTATTGAAACCTGACAGTTTCCATGTTTGTTCTACAATATTTCTGAGATTAATCTAAAAAATTTAGTTTTTTGTTTTTACAAATTCTCAACTATGGAAACTCAAAAAATGTTCATTTTCTAGAATATTTTTGAGATTAAGCCAATTTTTTAAAAGTTTTCTAGAAAATTTTCGTCTTTCCAAACCCTTTCCGTGTTTTTTGGTGGCACTGTACTCGCCTTTTTGTCCCATCCACAATGTCTCTAATGCTCCATCGTATTAAATGTTTCAAACATTTTTAAAAGTGTAAACATGACCATCCAGGTGTGTTTTTGCTACCTGAGCAGGTCGCTAAGCGTCAGAGCTTCGCGGCTCCAGACCAGAGCCAGGTGGATCAGAGCCAGAGTCGTCTTCATGGTCATCAGGCTGCGGCTCCGTTTCCATGACGATGAGGTGCCTGCGCTGCTGCGGTCCGATCCCATCCAATCGCTGGAGCTCTCTAAGGTTCAAAGGAACATTTCAACCAATTGGAACAGTTTAAAAAATAAAATATTTCTCTAAACTTGCCATGGATTGATTGTTTATACGTTTCTTTTTAGTACCTGCATTAGAGCCAGCGGAGCTGTCCAGAACTGACCCGGAGTCGGTGAAATTACTAGACAGAACCGATTCCGCGGCGCTGTCCACGTCCGTGTCCGAGTCCAACGCTGCCTGATGGGAAAACATGGAGGAATTAATTTATGACTCATTTAAACATTTTTGCCAAGACTAAAAATATTTTAAGAATTAATATCACAATTAAAATGTGTATATTTTAATTTTAGCCCTGACACTTTATAAAAACCTAAAAAGACTTTAGTGAAACTTTGTTAAAACTGTAGAAAAATTAAAATGGCAAAAAATATTTACACAGTACACATATTAAAAGCAGGGAATTTAGAACAATGTGAAAACAAAATTATAATAGCATTAAAACCTTTGGAATATAAAAAATAAAATAATCAAAAATAAAAAAAAGATGTTTTAAGCATTACTAAAAAAAAAAAGTAAATAAACTAAAATGATCGGAAATTACCTCAGAAAGAAAATTCAATGCAAACACATGAGCTAAAAATTACAGAAATAAAATCTATTAAAATCTTTCCAGAATAGAGTGAACTTTAAGAAAAAAATATTTTCTTTAAAATAATAATAACTTAAAAAATGACCAAAATGTAGATGAGAAAGTGTCAGAAAAACAATTACATGAAAAGGGTAAAACTGACAGAAATCTGAAAACATAAATTATATTTAATAAAAAATAAATAAAAATCTACAGCAGTGATGAATAAAAGGAAACTGACCCTTCTAAACCTTAAACTCCTGATTGGGTTTTTGGTGTATCCCTGCTGGCTCTTCTGCAGATAAAGTCTCCACATCTGACACAGAACGTCGTCCTGAAACCAAAAGCGTCAAACTAACAAAACGGGTTTTATCTGCTGGTATCGGACCAATGGGAATGACGGGAGCGGACCTTAAACTGAGGAGTGACTCCCAGTCTGAGAAGAGCGTCGGCCTGGTTCTGCAGGATGAACTGGAAACCTTCGCACAGCATCCAGACGTAGCCGCACTCTGAGGAACAACAAATTATTAAAACATCTCGTAATATGAACATTCCAGAAAACAGTGTCAAAAGACGCTTAGATATTTAATTATTCAGGTGTTAAAAGTTAAGTTTTGACACCAAACTTAAAATTTCTGGGAAATGTTTAAGTTAAAACTCCTAAATAACAAAAGTTTGATATGTGAAAAAGAAACAGGAGGTTAAAACCGACCCGTCTTCCTGATTCTGGATTGTCTGGTGATCCGGGAAATTCTGTTGGTGTTGCAAGTGAACGACATGTCCACCACCTCTCTGGTTCTCTGAGGACATTTTAATAAAACATCAAAAACAAACAAACAGAAAACAAAAAAATCACAATTTATACAGGAGACACGTTGAAGGCACAACAGTGACACCTGCAGGACCGTTGGTGGTACTGCAGTGAGTACAAGCTCAATTTGAGTGACTAATAAACATAGAAAAGAGTACAAGGGCGATTGTAGATGGAAGAAAATGAAGAGCAATCTTCTGCCAAAAAACAAAAAATGTTTTTTACATTAATATCAGAAATTTTCAGGAAAAATAAACCAAGAAAATCAGTAAATTTGAAAAGTCCAAAATTTGCTATAAAAACTGAGAAATTTTCTAGACAAAAAACTCAGAAAGTGAAGATTCGCTAGGCAAAAAACAAACAATTTTAGATTAATCTAAAAAGAATCTAGAAAAGAACAAACCCCCCGCCCCCCAACATGTTAAACTTTTGGGAGTAGAGTTAGAAAAGTCTTTTTTTTTTCCACTTTTGAAACTCAAAAATTTCTTTTTTATTTTCTGGAAAATTTCTCGGTCCCAAAACTCGAAAATTTCAGAGTTTCAAAAGTTAAAAATTCTCAACTTTTGTAAAGTTTTTGGGTTTGAAAATCCTAATTTTTTTACTTTGGAAAGTCAATGCTGTCCTTGTTTTTTCACATTTCTGAGTTTTTTTCCTTTGTTTCTGAAATATACTCCATTTTTGTTCTATCTGTATTGGCCCCAATCATTGTTTAAAGTCAAACTCTGTCAGATAAAGATTTGTTTGGGAGTCACCTCGATGACATTGTGGCAGGACCTGCAGTAGAAGCGACCCTCGTCTGAGATGCCCCAGTCCACGGCTGCACACTGATTGCAGGGCTCCTTGTATTCATCCTGAACCAGAGGAAACGCAGAGGGACAGGTAAAGGTGACACACCTGGCTGAGTCTCAGCGTGAAATATGACTTTTATGTATTAAAAACAAGCCAAGCAAGAAAACAAGTCTATCAAACAAACTAAATACAACAGCTTCTACTTACTCATGTGAACTGTAAATAGTTAATTTATTATTTTAAAAGAAGAAATTAATATTATAAATAAATATTTTATTTTGCTGAAATAAAATCAGCTGGTTAAAATTTCAAGAACAATTTGGTATATATATACATATATATATATGGTATATATATATGGTATATATATGGATAAATTGTCATTAAAAATGTATTTTAGAACATTTAAAGCTGCTGAAACTATTTTAATTAACAGCAAAAGGTTGACGGGAGACTATGGAAAACTTATAATTAAAAAAAAAAAAAATCTTATTTTATGGCCACGATTTGTAGCAGTGGCTACATAAAGAACCAACCTAATTTATTCTTCATCAAAACAAACTATCTGTATCAATATTTACAGTTTTGCAAATAGCTGAAAATTAGCAGTTAAAGACTATATTCGCCGAGTATTAAAAATACTTATCAGGATCAGTAATTAAAATATATTTATAGAACGTGTCAGAGTTTGTTAATCAGAAAACATGATTAAAATCAGATTTTGTTCATTTAGTTTGATGCAAATCGACTAGCTAACATTAATTGAACTCTTAAAAACAAAAACATACCGAAAATTTTTTTAAAATAACTAAATAAAAGTTGAAGGGAAACCACTGGAAAACGCTTAATAGAAAACAATTCAGAATTTTATGGCAATTTTTAAAGCAGTATGATGACATAGTCAAACCATAATATTTGAACAGATGCTTTTTAAAGTGTGCTGAAAGTGAATAGTTAAAATCTATGTTCACCGATTATTAAATAAAATGCTGTATATTCATGATCAGTAAATAAAATCTGCATAGGATGCAAATCAGTTTGTTAATCAGAAGAAAATAGAAAAAAAAACAGGTTTTCTTAACGGAGTTTGGCGCAAATCAACTAGCTAACACCAACACTTCCGTTTTCTGAGTGACATTTACACAAAAATATTTAATTACTGATCAGCACTTACCGCATCCTCTTCCTCCATGGTGGAAATTCAAATTTACCGGTTACGTATTGATTTAATCAGCTTTTAATGTCCGCAGTCGCTCTATCATGTGGAGCATAAGAGTAGTTTGGATTTCTTCTTCTTTGTTTTCTTTCAGGCCGGAAGCTGCACTGCTGCCACCACCAGTCCGATTCGCAAACTACAACACCCAACTGGTCAAATTAACTTTGGGACTTTCGTAACTTTTGAAACTTTTACGATCCTGAACCCGTCAAACTGAACGAACGCACAAAAACGTCCGCTTAGGACGTGTAAATTTTGTGAAAACAAAACTTGGAGTTTTTACAAAGTTATCCTCCCAGAAATTTTACACACAAGTCTACTTTTATAATTTTATATTTTAATGTGTGGTTATCAGACATAACCACACATTAATGTCTGTGATGTTAATGTCTGTGATGCTTTCTTTGCTCGAGTTTATGAGATTTTTTGCTTCCTCAATCTAAAAGCGGATTTGGGTGAGATCAGAGATTATAAATAGAGCAGCCAGATGTTTCCGCTACATTCTCTTACATAACGTCACGACATGAGGTCCTTTTGTTTAAAATGTGTGTTTATTGTTGTTTTGTTTCAGTTTTAAATGTTTTATTTATTTATTTTTGGCTAAATCACAGCCACCATGAACGGGTTCATGTTTCACGAGCAAACGCACACCGCGAGCGCCTCATCAGACCGTCAAGTTCACGTGCGCACGAACAAAAAACCCCGCGGACTTTCAAAGTAAAAGCATTTCTGAAACAATTTCGTACCTTATGAAGAAAATATGATTTATTTCTATTGACTCGTCTTATTTAATCCCAAATTAAACTTTGTTTTTGTATCTAGTTGAACGTTGTTAGATAAAACACGATGTTTTGCAAAACAATAAAAAATAAATAAATTTTTTTTATTTAATATTCAAGATGTTCCATTAAACTAGCTTAAAAATCGGAAAAATGACATCATGCAGCTGTTTTAAGTAGTTTAGCTTTATAGATTTAAAAAAGAACAAAAAATAAAGATGAAATAAATTCAACAAGTATACTACTGAAAGGCTGAAACTTTGTGATAATTATAAAGCTCTTCCACTTTTTCACCCATTTTCAGAGGATTTCTTTTCTCTCTTCACATTACTCTGAGCTATTCCACCATTCAGGCATGAAAAAAATCTACTAAACTGAATGGGTCGAACATTTTTGCGTAATGTGCCCAACTGAGCGCAAATATGCTGAAACAGAGACTTTAATAATCAGATTTTCTTCCTTTCCTGATTGTTTGTAGCCACGTTTTAGTGTTCCGCAAAGAATTATTCTAGAATTTATATATTAAAGTTATTATAGTTGCTTATTAGATTCAATTTAAACGGGTCCTACCTTGAGATTCTTGTTTTTATCATCCTAAGTGTTGGTTCAGGGTGGATTCCACTACTGCTGGTGATTTCATGCTTTTATTCTGAAGCCGCCAGGCCTACTTCCGCCCCGCCTCCTTGCTTCTCGCCAGCTTTCCTGATCGGCTCTCGGTCTTCCTGGTTCTGCGGAGTTGGAGCCGTTTTCCCTGCGCCTTTCTGTAACAAACAATGACTTCATCCGATCTGCATGCGGATATTTTAGTTTCTATGAGAAAATGTGTTTAAAGTCGGAGGTTAGCGGCTGACCTTTCGGGACCTTTCCCTCCGTCCAGTCCGTCCCGCTGCTGATCATCCACCAGTCAATCTGTCCAACATGGGAACGAACTTCGCTGTTTTGACACTGTTTGCAGTTTTTCTGTCCATAACAGAGGCTGCTGTGTCTCCACCCGAAGACAAAGAACAGCAGGAGTTTGGTAAGTTCTCCAAACATGGAGGTTTCTATGAAAACCTCCTGACTGAAGTTAATTCAGGGAAACAGAGGCGATTCTACAAAAGTTTATAATGGTGGCCACTGGGGGCCACTTCTCTGGGGGCCAGAAAAACTTGAACTAAGAAATAAATTAGTTTATTTTGAGACCAGATATTAATAAGACCACTCCCACAAGGCTGATTTAAAGATGTATTTTTCATAATATCATGTAGTACCTCCGTAAGTACTACTTAAGAAGAGTTAAAGACATTTTAAAATTTTTTATGTAACTTCATTTTTCTATTTGTGGAAAAAATAATTATAAATAATAATTTAGCCCATTGTCATCAAACTTTTGGTTTTCGCTCAGAGGTCTGAGCCAAAGTTGTCTGACCAGCCGAAAATGACAGTTTTAGCTCCTCAATGGTCAAATTTATCAAATTATTTTAAAAAAACAACATTTTTTATTGTGTGTTTTTGTTGTCAATTAGATATTAATCAGTGTTTTCCCTCGACCTGACCCGTTAGTTGGTTTTAAACATTGTGTTGTGTCCTTCCTCTGCAGAACCTCTGCGCTCCATCCTGGATGACTTTGACGTTCTTCCATTCTCCAGCCTGCAGACCCACTCCGTCCGCCGCCGGGACGTCCAAACCGAGGCACACGTGGAGAAGCTGCTGAGCTTCAACGCCCTGCAGAGGTTGGACCCAAAATCTTCACCAATTCCTCTGAGCTGATTGTCCAAAATATAAACTCCCCCTTTCCTTCTTCCTGCTGATTTCAGAAACTTCAGGCTTTACCTGAGAACCAACAACGAGATCTTTACAGAGGATTTCAAGGCCATCGTGGAGGATGAGGATGGACAGAGACAAAGCTTCCCGGTCAACAGACATAACTACTTCACTGGACACGTCATTGGTAAGGTGTTTTCCAGGGTGTCAGAGTCAGATTCACCTCAGTCCTTTAAAAAATGCTGGGTTTATGAAAAAGCCTTGATGGATCAGACGTCCCTGAAATCCAGGCAAAGAATTTAGAAAATGAGGCTTTAGATGAATGTTTGATCGACTTTGATAATGAGTAGGGAGTTGCTTTATATTTGTGTTTTCTCTCTTCCAGGGGAGGAAAACTCTCGTGTTCAGGCTCATATCGACGACCACGAGTTCTCAGCTCACATCCTGACGGACGAGGCAGAGTACAACATCGAGGTAAAGAGAGCAAAGAAACTCAATTCCTAGTGAAAAAACATGAAATCACTTTAAAATGTCTCATCCCTCTAGCCTCTGTGGAGGTTCACATCAGCGCCCCCTGATGGCCGCCTCCTGATCTACCGGTCGGAGGACATCAGGAACATCAGCCGGCTGCAGCAGCCCTCAGTCTGCGGATACGTGGCGTCCGAATCCGCTCACCTTCTACCGGAGGGCGTCAGGATGGAGACAAAGGGCCATGAAGAAGGTTGGTAGGACGTCAAAACAAGTCGGACAAAGAGTTTCTGTTTTAGGATGTTCAACTATTTCATTTTCTCTCTTTGGTGTATGATGATTTTTTAAAAATCCAATGAAAAGATAAATTTTTGGTGAATCTCCAATTAAATATTTGTAAATGTATTCCAAAAACACTTCCATTCGCATAAATTGAACAACAGTTTTACAGTAAAACCATAGTTTTAGCATAAAGCCATGATAAAACTGTGATCGTTTTTGCATCAGTAGTTTACTGATATGATTTACTGAAGAAGTGTCTGTAAAATTGTTCTCCTTGACGTTTATGCTGCATTTAGAGCCGTTTTATTGCTCCATTCCTTTTGACAGCCCAATCAGTAAAGGAGTACCACAAGGCTGTGTTGTTGGACCACTCTGTTTTCTCCCCCTTGTTTTCACTGACGTCTAGCAAAAATCTTCAATTTAGTTCACATTCCGGTGACACATTTTTACTGCATTCTATTTTGTCTACATTCTATTTTTTGTCAGTATTTTCATATCTTGAGAAAAATTGTTGTAGTTTTTTGCTGGATAATTATTCCAGTCTAGGAAAGAAGGTTTAAATAAATAAATGAAAGCCTCAAATTAGCAACAAATCTCTCAAACTTATGTCCTTTCAAAACATCTTTTTGGCCCTTCTCAACTGAATCCTTTTTTAAGAACTAATTGAATTTCTGGAAAGACTCCAGAAATCTGTCAAAACAGTAAAAATTATGTTATTACTACATTTGTTTGTGAAACAATCCACCGTTTGTCCTTCTTGTCTGCTCAGAGTCGGTGCACAGAGGGAAACGCCAGGTCTCCGACCATAAGAAGAACACGTGTCCAATGCTGCTGGTCGCAGACCATCGCTTCTACCGATACATGGGCCGAAAGGAGGAGAGCACCACCATCAACTACCTGGTTAGCTCACAGCCTCCACGCTGCTTCTTTTCCCCTCTTCTAGTGATCTGACCTCTCCATCTCTCTCTATCCAGATCGAGCTCATCGACCGCGTCGACGACATCTACAGAAACACGTCGTGGGACGAAGACTTCAGCGGTTACGGAGTTCAGATCCAGCAGGTGAGGAGGAGACCGTCGCCGCTGATAGCTGCAGTGAAGACGATCAGATGTTGAAGTGTGAAGATGTTGTGTTTCTGCTGCCAGATTATCATTCAGAAGTCTCCCACTGAGGTCGGTCCTGGAGAAAGTCACTTCAACATGAGGGGCAGTCCAGTGGCGGGAAAAGACGTCTGGGACGTCAAGAAGCTGCTGGAGGTAAGAAACGCAGAACATCAGCAGGCGAAGGGGAGAAACAGAAAGCTATTTGTCCTCCATGTTGAGAGGAGCCTGTAGCTTAGGAAGCTAGCATGGCTGGTGGATAAATGTTAGCATGGATGGATGGATGCTAGCATTTATAAATGTTAGCATAGATTGATGGATGCTAGCATGGATGGAAGTTGGATTTTCCATGCTCTTTTTTAATGGTGTAAATAAATAGAGCATCCTGATCAGAATAACGATTTAGTCGCAGCTCTGAGCTCATTTGCTCCTCTCTGGATTTAAGCCTTCAGCATTTGAGTCTTTTTGGAGTTGACCGTTTCCTGTCTGACCTCCTGCAGCAGTTCAGTGTGGACATTGCAGAGAATGCCTCCAACGTCTGCCTGGCCCACCTCTTCACCTACCAGGACTTCGACGAGGGGACCCTGGGCCTGGCCTATGTGGCGCCCAACAAACCAGACTTTCCCGGAGGGCTCTGCTCCAAACGTAAGCACCAAAGTTTCCTCTAGATGTTGTCACGGTTACCGTCAGCATCGCTGTGGTGTTTATGAACCCCGCTGTTCAGCTTGTGCTTCGACAGCAAACAAACACGGATCCATCTATCTGAACACGGGCCTCACCAGTACCAAGAACTACGGGAAAACGATCCTGACCAAGGTGAAGTCCTGAAGCCCTTTCTGATGGTTTCTTTTCAGTTTTTGTAGCTTCGTACTGACGGATTGTCTCTACAGGAAGCAGACCTGGTGACGACTCACGAGCTGGGCCATAACTTCGGAGCGGAGCATGACCCGGACAACGTGCCGTACTGCGCCCCGCGGGAGGACCAGGGAGGGAAGTACGTCATGTACCCCATCGCTGTGAGCGGAGACCACGTCAACAACAAGGTGCTAGCAGAGATAGTATAGATAGAGGAATGGATGCTAGCATGAATGGATGGACTCTAGGGTACATAGATGGACAGATGCTAGCGTAGGTTAATGGAAGGGTACTAAGATAGATTGATGGCAGCATGGATAGATAGACATGTTAGCAACCATCCAATAATGCATGCTAGACTAGATCAATGCTACCATGGATTGATGGATGATAGAAGCAACCATCCATCAATCCTATCATGTAACAAGTTGCTAGCGTGCGTCGCCATGTTTTTCCATCGTAAACCAGAAAAGGTTTCATGACGGTTCGTTTTCCCTTCAGCTGTTCTCCAACTGCAGCAAGCAGTCCATCGTGAAGCGGCTGCGCTCCAAAGCGGCGACCTGCTTCAAGGAGAGGAACGTCAACGTGTGCGGGAACTCGCGGGTGGAGCAAGGCGAGGAATGCGACCCAGGGTTGCTGCACTTCAACTCGGACCGCTGCTGCACCCACGAGTGCCGGCTGAGGGACGGAGCAGAGTGCAGGTCCGAGTCGCTCCAGGTCGGGGGTTCAACGCTTCTCCAATCGGCTGATCTGCCATCTTTCTTTGTTCAGTGACAGGAACAGCGCCTGCTGCAAAAACTGCAGGTTCCAGGTGAGAGGAGAGGTCTGCCAGGAGCCCATCGACGCCACCTGTAAGGGCCACTCCTACTGCACAGGTCAGCATTCAGGACTCTGCCTGGGAGGGTTTCCTCTTCTACAGGAATACAGATGTTTTGTTGGACACTTGTTGCTTTCATCAGTCAGAACAAGGAAGCTGCAGATTTAATTTAAAGTTCCAAACTGGAACTATTTTAAAAATACTTAACTGTATTTATATTTCAATTTGAAATATTAACTACTTAAATATATATATATATGTATAAAAAGAAAATATTTATATATATAAAACAAAAAGTTCTGTTTGCCAACAGGAAACAGCAGTGAGTGTCCTCCGCCGGAGAACGCTCCGGATAAAACGGTGTGTCTGGACAACGGGGAATGCCGTGGCGGAGAGTGTGTTCCCTTCTGCCAGGTGGTCAAACAGCTGGAGCCCTGCGCCTGCAACGGTAACGCTGCTGCATGGGTTCCTGAGTGGTTCTGATGGGGAGTATCATGGGTTCCTGAGTGGTTCTGATGGGGAGTATCATGGGTTCCTGAGCGGTCCTGATGGGGAGTGTCATGGGTTCCTGAGCAGTTCTGATGGGGAGTGTCATGGGTTCCTGAGCGGTTCTGATGGGGAGTGTCATGGGTTCCTGAGCTGTTCTGATTCTCTGATCAGTAGCAAGAAACACTAACTTGTTTTTATCCAAGATGAAACTGTTTTCCTTGGGAACCTTCAGGTCTAACTGAACCTTCTGGTTTCTTCCCAGAAACAAACTCGTCTTGCAAAGTCTGCTGCCGGGGGAGCAATGGAGTCTGCAGCCCCTTCGTTGATGTGAAAGGCGATTTTGTGTATTTGCGGAAAGGCAAACCTTGCACCGTGGGTTTCTGCGACGGAGCGGTGAGTTAAACACTCATGACCCGATCCTCATGTCCTTCCTCTCTGGTTAGTTTATATCTAGATGAAGAGTCCCTTGCTTGTCTCCCTTCCACACTCCAGTATATTTGGTGTCGGCAATGGACCATCATAGTCGGTCTGCCAACCGCCATGAAACAACCAGAAGAAGAAGAGTCCCTTGCTTATGGTCTGGTTGACCGCTATAAGTAGTGCAAGTTAACAAAACCACAGAGTTGAAGGGGGTACTCTCAATCTGACTCAAAGTCTGTATCTGGTCTAACCAATGTTCCTTTAGGAAGATAAAGAAGGGCCCTGGTTTTCTGTGGTACTTAGTTCTAGTGGTCATTCAGAGACGAAGGGAAGGATGATCACTGGGTTAGAACCAGGAGTTACAGCCACTCATTGAACTGGACCTGAATGGACCCCATGGTTGTTCCTCAGCCTCAACAACCAGAAGCCCAAAAGGGAAAAGGCATCTACTGAATCCCCATGAACACAAAGCGAAGCGTTGGGGACCCTTAAGGCTTCAGATCAACCATAAAGGCTTAAACTGAACGAGCCATTTCTGTCTGTACAGGGGAAATGCATGAAGCAGGTGCAGGATGTGGTGGAACGTCTGTGGGACTTCATCGATAAACTCGACATCAACACATTCAGAAAGTTCCTGGCTGATAACATCGTGGGCTCGGTGGTGGCGTTCTCGCTCCTCTTCTGGGTTCCTTTCAGCATCCTGGTCCACTGTGTGGTCGGTGTCACTCCTCACAGACGCTCCTCTGGGTTTTTTTTTCCTCCCTGAAAGCCGTAACTTTGATCTGCTTCTCTGTACTTTCAGGACAAGAAGATGGATAGACAGTATGAAGAGACCACCAAGTCTCTTTTCTTCTCCAGCGTGAGTATGAGCTTCCTCAGTCATGGCAGATGTAGCAGATACCAGTATGTAGGCAGCAGCTTATTAGATCAATACAGGAACTGTTCTTTGGCAAGACATAAACTGATAAAGATCCTTCCAGTCACTGGCATTTGGTTAACCTTTACCTTAGGAGAACCCAGTCAGCATTAGTTGAAGGTAAGAAGCCCACCAGCTGCAGTTGCCTGTAATTGGCTATTCTGCCATCCTCTTTGCAGCCAACATCTCCATTTTGGAACCACTTCCACCAAATGGTACAAGTCAAATCTAGCTTGAGCCCCAGCAGTTTTATAGGCAGCAGACTGCATTTGTTGACTGACAAACAACAACATATTAACCACCATTTTCAACCTGTGATGAGACTGAAGTAGTTTGATGTCTAACCTTTTCATCAGTTGTGGCGGAAGAGCGTACACACCTTCAACTCAACAGGAAAATCAACAACATGCAAATAGATTTCTGAGGAACTGGCCTCAAGGGTAAATGCACAAAATGACGTCATCCGAGTGTCAACCACAGCTTCCCCTGTGCTGCTAATAGAGACGAGACCCAAACCGGACATTAAACAGCTGCAGTGAGACTCACAATGGAGAATGAAGTGTCAGAGGGAGCTCTTACTAACCCTGAGCTAAAGTTTTTCATCAGTTTCAGACTTGGTGATCACTTCAGGGTAAAGCTAAACCCTACTTTAGTTTGAGGCATTTCAATGGACTGGTTGGACTGGTTTCACTGGGATTTGATCGAAGAGGCTTACAGCTGTAGAAGCCAGAGGAACGTCAGAGAAAACAACTAAAGAAATTTATCTTAAGGTGTTGCAGCTTCCTCAATGTTAAACTTCAGATTGGGAGGTTTTTGGCTTGACTGCAGGAGTTAATAACATCCTTTAGAAAGTAATGCTTTAAGTGGTGGGCGCACTTCTGCTAATCTGCTAATAGTGGAGCTAATTTTCCACTTAGTTCTTTTACCAAGTTGGAAATGTTTAGCATGAACAGTATCAACATGGTTGAATTTAGCGGTTTAGCATTGTTTTCTACTAATACCATGCTGGTAGTGCTTTAACGTCAATGGGACTCATGTTTATGACTTAGGGTTTGCACAGCTAACCTTTTAGCTAGCGGTGCCGACCACTGTCCTTTGATTTCCTTCTGTTTAGTTTCAGATAAATTTAGGGATGAAGGTTAACAGCAGCTTCCAGTCTAGTCATCACCACACTGACAGTCCCTTTATTTCCCAGAATGCCGAGCTCCTGAGCAGCCTTGATTCTGCTTCTGTCCGGATCTTCAAACCTCTAAACTTCCCGGCTGCCCCTGTGCGGCTCCCACCGATCAGCCCGCAGCTTGCCAGCACCCCGCCGGTCTTCGGCGCCGCCCCGGCCTCGAGCCACACATCCCCGCCTCTGGATGCGCCCCACATGGCCACCATCTTGGAGGACCCCAGCCTGGACTCCCACCTGGACGAGGAGGAGCTGCAGGAGGCGTTTGAACGCCCACCTGGAGCTACTCGCCGTTCATTTGAGGACCTGACGGAGAGAAACCCGATGAGACGCAGCGACAAGTCGAAGCTGTTCAGACTTCAGAGGCAACATCAGATCGACAGCAAGGAGACTCAGTGCTGAGAGACGCTGCCAGGGGGCGCTGCTGCCCCTCATCTGTTCCTTAAAGCTGATCCTGAACTCACCTCCAGCCGTCTCAGGTAACACACAGAAGGCTGCCGTCGATTTATAACCTGTTTAATTTAATCTGTTTCTTAAAATAATTTTATGTTCATTTCTTTGTGTTTGTCACTCATTTTCCCTTCTAAAAAGGTACAACTTTTAAATTTGCACTTCAGTGGTTGGAAGGATACATTGAAAATTTCAATTATTTGATATAAAAATATAATTTTTTCCTGATTTCATCAGAATGCTAACATCATCCCACTCTGCTGTACCACCTCAAGGTCCAATATTTTCACGATTAAAGCGCAAACATTTCAACCAGACATCAGTTCCAATAAAGACGACCAAGTTTGGGTTTAAAACCAGGATTTGGAGAAATTTAAAACCGTTCAGGATGGGAGACGTGAAAGTGAGCTAAAAGTTCAATTTAAATTTGTGTTTTTGATTCCTGTCAGAATTCAGTTATCCATAGTGTAAAAATCTGACTTCCCAAACAGTTTGTAAAAAATGGAAGCAGTCTTTAATTTCATTCTAAATAATTGAGGTAAAGAAGAAAATAACTTGATTCTTACAGAAATAAAACTTATTTTGTCTCATGTTTCTATGATTCTGGTTATCAAACAGATGTCAGCTTTCATGATCTCTGTAAAACAATAGCGATTACAACAAATAATATGTTAAAAAAATAAATAAGTCAAAACTGTTATAACAACAAAGCTACCTTTTATCTTAAGATCATGGGAGAATGAAACTGATCACATCACATGAAGTTTACTGCAGCGATTCGAGTTTACACACAAGATCTGCCTAAAGATAATGAAATAAATCATAACAAACCAAACTGCTATGATTTATTTCATCATCTCAAGATAATGAAATAACCAACAATTCAGTGTTTCATTAAATATATTAAATACTAAATTATAACAAGATGTTCTTCAGGAATAGACTGTTAGCAAAAATAAGCAATGTTGACATAATGTCATTGAAACTTATGACTAAACAAGCTGAAAGTCTCAAAGATATAAGGAGCTACTCGAATCTAAATAATTTCAAAAAGAAATAACACCTACAGCTGATAACCATAATGCTTAGAGCTTATCAACACTAAGCCCAGAAAATAACCAAAAAAACTGTTACATTTTTCCCAAGATCCAAAATTAATTTGAACCAGAAACTCTGGGATTCATAAATCAAAAATGTGAAGGTTTCTTCTTTAAACTTTCACCTCCACAAATATTCCTCAAAATAAGAGTCCATTTAACCGTGAACTACTGAAAAATTCATATTTTCTCATTTTCACAATGAACGTGAAAGAAAAAAAAATTTCTGCATTTTTATAAAGTTTTGCAAGATATTTTACAGAAAATATTTATTTTTACAAGATTTAAAACAGTTTTTGGGACTAAAGTTAAAGTTTTCTTTGACAGGATGGTGCTTTTTATTCGTGTTTTTTAAAGTTTGTATTTTTCTAAAGCAAATGATACTTTAGAGAAAAAGACAATTAAAAAAGCAGCAAAACTTTAGAAAAAAATGTTAAGATTGTTGACATTTTTAAATATCCTGTAAACTGCTTTGTTTGAAACACAAAGACTTTTTTACAAGTCAAAATTAAAACCAAAGAATTAGACCAAACTTTACAGTTTTGGTGAAAAAAAGTGTATTTTTGTTTTATTGTATTAAATCGCTGTTAAAGTGTTAAAACCACCTCTGTCAGTATTTTGGGATGTTGTGTCTTTGTTGTTTTAATGTTCATAAACTGCAGCTTTTACATGAAAAATAAAAATTACTGTTCAGAAAGCCTTCTGCATGTTTTCATTTCACAATAAAAGCTTGGAAATTAAAAGAAAAGCTTTAAAATCTACATTTATTCAGCTGAAGAGTTTGGTTTATCTAAAATTAGAAAAATAAAAGCATAAACTGAAGTAAATATGCAAAAATTGTTTATTATTAATTAAACAGAACCATTGCTATATCCGGTGTATTTTCACAAACTTCAGAAATACGTTGATTAAAAATAATAATGAAATAAGTCTAAATATTTGTATGTGGTTTGAAACCTTTGTTTTACACCACATTTCCATTTGTTGTGGTTCTAATCTCACCAAAATATCTTTAGTTTCCTCCAATGGATAAAGATGATTTATCTGAGTCATGTGATCACCTCCCTTACACTCAGAGCGGGAACATCTCTGAGTGTAAGGAACATCTCAAAAAAATCATTTTTCTTCCACAGTTATATAATTCCAACAGGTCAATTTTAAATAAAATATATAGTTAATAAGATACTACCTGTTCCAGAACAAATTTAAATAAATAACAACAGGAATTAATGAGATTTATTTTCAAAAATTGTCAAACTAAACACAGAATTTCCTGTAAGAAAAGTAGGACTAGTCAGAAAAATCTCACAAAATTTGTTTTATTTTGTACAAAAACAATCGTTACGGACATCTGACAACAGCTGCGTTGTAAAAAAATAATGTGCTGGAATAAAGGGGGCGTGGCCTGTCAGAAGACAGGTGTGAGGGCCTCAAAGAGTCGATGGATGGCGACTTCAATCATTTCCCTTAGAGGCTCGTCGTCCGGACACGTCACCGCCTGCATGGTCAAATTCAGTTGTTACAAAAATGTTACATCAAATATGACTAAAAAGAAATTTGACAACAAAATGTTTCGCCTTCAAATTGGGTCTCTGTCTTTTTAAAAACTCCGCCTTCAGGAAGTCGTCCCAACATGGCTCCTCTATTAACCCTTTAAGTTTTTACCAGCGTTGCTCTGAGCAGCAGCTCCTATAACGAGCTCAGCGGTTCCACCAGCTGTTTGCTAATTGCTGCTGGCTAGTCTGAAGGAGCTGAGAGGGGAAGGAGCTGTGTCCTCGAAGATGGAGCTAGGTTGCCATGGAGATTAAAACATTTCTCAAACATGCATGAAAGAATCAAGGCAACACTACAGAAATAACATAACATGATGTAAAGCTCAAAAAAGTAGATTTTATATAATAACATTGACTGTTAAAGTTTTGAATTCTTTTAATGTATTGACTGTATATGTTAACCAGGAGAAGTATTAAAAAGCAGATGTATTTATTGGTACTTATGGCATTCCGTACTTTTATTCCTTTTGTATATTTTACATGATACTGCCCCTTTAAGGAAACAGAAATCTTCTCAACCTGAAGAGGGCGCTGCTGTATTGAAACATTGACTTTTTTTGTACTCACTCTCGTCTCCGGGTCGATTGTTGCCGTGGCGCCGTCCACCGTCACAAACAAATTCCTGCTGTCTTTGAAATTCACGCAGTCGTCCCCGAACATGTCACTGGAACACAAAGCGCTCAGGTTGCTGCTCCAGTTGTCAGGCTTTTATTTTGAAAACAGCGGTTTGTGTGCCACGTGGACTCACTGCATCATGAGCTCCAGACGCTCCACAAACACCTCCATGTCGAAGGTCTCCTTCCTGCTGTCCAGGACTGAAAAACAAGCAAACAAAGGTTAAGGCTCCAGCCGAGTCCCAGAGTGCCCCCTGCAGGCGGTCGTGTTGCATTTACTGACACTTCTGGGCGTTGGGATTGGACTGGACCTCCAGAACCACCGTGGCGACGGCGTCTGCGTACATGTCGTTGAGCGGGTTGGCGACCCACTGAGGAGGAAACGGAGACGTTTGACATAAACAACCAGCTGCACTCAGAGAAAAACCTTTAAATAAGGAAATGTATAAAATAATAATTCAACTTCATATTACATTAGTTAGAGAAATATTACAAACATAAAAATGGTGTTTTTAATTTAAATATTTGTTCATTGACAGTTTGTGTTTTTTCATGTAAGCAAGTAAACATGAAGATAAAACTAAATTAGTTGATTTATTACACAGAAAAAAATTCAAATAAATGTTTCAAGTTTATATTTTACACATTATTTATATTTAGAATTTTTTATGTACATGAACAATTGTTAAACAATTTCCTGTATTTCCTTACCAGACTTTATTTTTTTTATTTTAATTTTATTATTTTAAATGTAAGTAAAGTATATGTTAACCAAAGGTAAATAATAAAAAGGAAATGTATTTTTGTGCTCTGAAATTGATTGCCATTTTTGGCTTTTCTGGCATTCCATATTTTTATTGCTTTTGTATATTTTGACTTTGAAGATATAATTGTGTAAAGTGATACCCAAAACTATAACATATTTTCTGTTTTTTTCATCAAAAGTGCAATCTTAGGTTTTATATTACCTAGTATGTTTTATTAAAATTTAAGCCAAAGACCAGAAATACAAAATATGTACTATTTGTCACAAAATTAGCCATGATATGATGCAACTTATAAATAAAGATTTAAAGTAAGAGAGAATAGTCTGACCTCCAGCAGCACCATGCCGGCTTCATGGACCAGCGTGATGCTTTCAAAGATCTTCACTGTGATTTTCTCCGTCTTCTCCACCTGCTGCACGTCGCCTGCACAGAAAACACCAAAACAGCGCAAGTGAGACTTGGCCTCCTCAGGTAGAGTAAAGCAGGTTTAAAACATGGACAACATGTTTGTCAGTCAGAAAAGAATCAGAGTAATTCCCTAAAAGAGGCTAGCATAAAGCATCTGGAAATAAAAACTCAGGTGAGTTTCTGTTTTTGGTTTACCTGCCAGGTTTCTCAGCTGGCTCACCAGCAGGGAGATGGGTCCGGTGAACGGGATGGCCTGAGTCTGGGTCACCATGCCAACGGACAGATCCGTGTAGTCTGGACAGAAAGGGAACCAAGCAACATGAACACACCACGGCGCGATGCATTCAGGGACACAGAACCGCAGGAAAAACTAAAACTGAAGGAACAGAAACTACTGGTTACATCTTAAAACCAGCTGTTTGTAAGTTTGCATTTAAGTTCTCAAAAGTTAAAAGTTTGTTCAGTATTGTGGCAGTTCAAAGTCAAGAAGAACTAGTTCAAAGTTTAGTTCACTAAAGGTTAACAGTAACTAACCACCAACTACAAAGCCTGAAAAAGACTAACACTAAATAAATAAAACAATGCTTAGCCTGGTGGGGATGAAAGGAAAGCCTGGTGGCCCGCCAGGCTGATGGTCCACCAGATGAAACCCCGCCCACATCTCACTACTGTTGATGTGAGGAGCGGCCATTTTGAAAGTAAAACCAGCCGTACAAAATGTAACTGGAGTTGGAGTTGCTCTTAATTTTCCAGTAGGAAATCTGACTTCATAGGGTGTTCCTGTTGATTTTTCCAACTGGGAAGTCTGAAATCCCAGTTTTGAGTGCAACTTGCATGCAGCATCAGCTCTGTGATTGGACTGGACAGTTACGTACTGGAGAGGTCAGCTGGGGTCATGATGTGGTAGTTAAAGTTCCTCTTGACAAGGATCCCGGAGACCCTCTGGTCCTGAGCGCACTTCTTGTCTGCGAGCGCACCCATCACCTGCAGCAGGGCATGCTGGGAGTTAAAACGCCGTCGGATTGCATTGCGTATTTGCGAAGATGCTGAGACGAACCTTCGCCAGCTTCTCTCCTCTGAAGGTGAGAGTTACGGCCTCGGTGTTCCTCGGGTTGTGGACCTCGATGTGGACCTCGTCATTGTCTTCATACTCCCGGATCAGAGCCGCCTTCAGTCGGGCCATCTCGTTCTGCTCTCCATGGACCAGAATCTGCAGGACCAAACGAAGACCAATCAGCTTTTTCATCTGGACTCAGATCTGGACGGAGCGCGGAGCCCGGATTACCACGTGGGGAGGTTTGAGAGCTCTGATGAACTCGCTGGTCTGCTGGTAGTCGGTGTGAGCCGAGAAGGAGATGTAGTCCACAGACATCTTCAGAGGAAGCTTCTGACCCGACATGGTGGTGATCTCCTCAGGTTCAGTCATGATGTGCTGCGACACAACAGCCCTTTATCAGACATGACAACACATATCTACCACAAGAAGGAGCTTTTGCACCACCAGCTTCTGGTTTTGCCAAACCTTTGAGCTGATTAGGCGTCTAATTTAGTGAGCCGGTGTGAAGTCAGTGCGCCATTACAACCAGAGAGTTTTATCTGAGCTCTAATGTGGGTTAAAAACAGCACAACTGAATCTCAGCAGACATAATGCTGCTAACCTCTGCTAACTGATATTAGCAGGCCAATTTTTAGAGTTGCGCTTTAGCTGGCTTTGAAAGTGAACTGTGTATGGGTCTAGCTTCCACTAAGTACTATCTTTGCTTTAGCATTAGTGGAACTAATATTTATTAGTGCTCTGGGTTGGCGCAGCTAGCTTTTCAGTCCTATTAGAATCAAAATCTTTGATCAGGGTCACCTTGGCCAGCGTTCCCTCCACGCAGTACCCGGCGATGATGACGCCGTTCCTCTTGTCGGTGCACCAGCTCTCAAACAGCTCTCTGGAGAGTCCGCTCTGCATCATACCAGGCGACGCCATCACCACGCTGGGGCCGATGTCGTCAAAATGATCCATGCTCTGAAAACAAAAAACACAAACACAGTCAGTGATTGGTCGAGCCACAGCTGGACGCCGTATGGAGCGGGCTCAGCGACCTTCAGGTTGCTGATGTGCTTGAAGACGAAGGGGTTGTTGACGTTGATGGCCTTGCGGATCTTGTCGTTCATGGCGTTGATGTAGGTCTGGTAGACGGCCATGCACTTCCTGGCCAGAGACGAGGCATAGTAGATGGGAATGTCGTGGAGCTCCGGGTGGTTCTGCCAGTACTCGTCTGGGTCAGAAGTAGATCCATATCAATCAGACTTACAGAACCGCCGTAGGGTAAGAGGATGCAATGGAGCTGGACTCACCCAGGATGAGCAGCAGCTCCTGGGCTCGTCCCAAGGCGAACACGGGGATCAGGCAGCGGCCCTCGCGGTTCACGATGTCGTGCACCGTGTTGCAGAAGCGAGCCTCTCGCTCCTCCCGTTTCTCATGGATGTGGGTTCCGTACGTCGACTCCTGTCGCACAAAAACATGTCAGCGCATCTCAAAAGTTCTGGTACACTTTTGTGATACCTCTAGATCACAGGCGTCAAGCTCCAGTCCTCCAGTCACTGTCCTACAGTTTTTAGATGTGCCACAGGTACAAAACTCTGGAATGAAATGGCTTAATTATCTCCTTCCTGTGTAGATCAGTTCTCCAGAGCCTTAATTACCTAATTATTCTATTCAGGTGTTGCAGCAGAGGCACATCTAAAAGTTGCAGGACAGCGGCCCTTGAGGACTGGAGTTTGAGACCCCTGCTCTAGATATTCTCAGGAAGGTTAGTCACTGAAACTACTTGAAATCTCACCTGAATCTGTTTCTTTACAAACAGCCTCATTCTCCTGGCTTGGACCTTCAACGTTTATTAGTTTTATTCCGTTTTAGCATTAGCTTCCACTAAGTGCTAGTTGCTATAGTGCTTTAGCGTTAACTTCCATCAAATACCATGGTGATGTAGCGCTTTAGCTTCCATCAAGAACCATGTTGGTATAATACTTTAGAGTTAGCAAAGCTCTAAAACCAAATGGAAAGTATTTATAACTCGGAGGAAGTTAGGAAAAATCCACAGATATTTAATAACAGAAGACTGACTTCAATGTGTCTGAATTAACATCATTTATGTAAAGCATAATGGGTCAAAACTCCTCCACTAAAGAGTCATTACTAGCTATAATGAAGACAAAATATAAGTTATCATTAACAGAGCTTTGGGCTACAGTCAACACTAGGGGGCACTGTAGTGTGGCACAGATTAAGTAAAACAGCTTTAACAGAAGCTTCAAAATGGTTTTAAACAGTTTGAATTGGTGACGGGTTACAGGAGCTGCTTCAGTCTGGTGACTCACTGTGATGAGAATATCTGGCTTCACGCTGGGGATCTCCGCCGCCATCAGGTGTCTGTCCTCCTGCCGGGAGAAATCCCCGGTGTACAGCAGCTGCACAAAAACACAAACACTTAGAGAAGGAAAACCTCTGCTCCTATTAGTCAGAGTGCTTCATATTCACTCCAACTTCTAATATTTTTATAGACGGACCTTGACGCCGGCGATCTCAATCATGAACATGGCGGCGCCCAGAACGTGGCCGGCGTGGTAACACCAGAACTTGATGCCCGCCACTTCTTTCACCTCATGGAAGTTGATGGTTTCGATCTTCTCCATGCTGTCCTCCAGGTCTGTCTCGGTGTACAGCATGTCGTCCGCCGAGATGTTGCTGAGACAGAGGGAAAGAAATCTGATCATTTCCAGCGATCAAAGGATGCAGTTTCTGTTTTAAGGGTTATTTTGATCAGATCAGAAGACCTCCAGGTTATCATCCACCAAGACCTTTTCTTCCATTTCATGCTAAATTTCCATTAGAAGAACCAGAATTCACTTTACTGACCAAGTTTGTCTACATGAACAGAGGTGGTCCTAGCAGTAACGGTGCCCTGGGCATGACTCTACTTTTGTCCCCCCAAACAATTAAAATGCAAGAAATTCGCTTCCCCCCCCCAACAGAAAGCAGGTAAACTAGTCCTGAGTTTCTCAAACTTTTCAGTCTGACCTCACCAAAGATATGATTAAATATGGAGTGAAATAATTATACATATTTTGAAATGAATTTATTTTCTAAAAACTATTTATAAATTTTATCATTTTAAAATTATATTAAATTTTTTTAAACATTTAACTTTATATTTATTTATTTCAAGATATTCTTATATATGTTAGCTCCTGAACTCACCTGACTTTGACGTAGTCAGACAGTAGCCAGCGGTAGATGGCCTTGGTGGCGTGCGTCATGAAAGTACGGCCCTTAAAGCTGGTCTTCTGCAGGAACCAGGGAAGCGCTCCACAGTGGTCCAAGTGGAAGCTGAAAGAGGACAGAGCTGTAGCACCGAGCGATCTGGCCAATCTACCATCCACATCACCGCTAGTGCAGGTCTGCAGAGTTTTGATGCTGGTTTCCTGAACTCACTGGCTGATGAGCAGCAGGTCGATCTCAGCCGGATCGATCAGGTCGATGTAGGGCAGAGCATCCATCCCCTCCAGACCAGGATGGATCCCACAGTCCAGCTGGAGGTAAACAGATGTTTTACAATCTGGGGTTTTCACTTTGTCCGGGAAATAAGAAAAACAGAGTTACCATGATTTTTCTGCCTTTGAACTCCAGGATGATGCAGGACCGTCCAACTTCCTGACCGGCTCCTCTGCACACAAACGCACCATGAAGCCATAACTTTCATCCAGATTACATACAGTATATCGCTTTAATAGAAATCTGACTTTATAGTCTTCAGTTTGAATTACATACAATCAAAGAATGGTATTAAACAAGTTAGAGTTAAACTGGGGGCTGGAGGATGATTTCAAAGTATTATGAAAATAGGACTAATCTGTGTATTAAGACTACTAAAAATATAATCAACAAACCTTTACTTGTCACCGAATTGAGAAGATTATTCTTATTATTATTTATAAAATCAGTACATGATGTGTTTGGAGACATATATGCGATAAAATCCTAAAAGTTGTGTTTTGTGAATGGAGTTTGGTGTACGAGTAGCGGACTCGTGGATAAAAATGTCCGATTTAAACTCACAGCGGGCGGATCAGCAGCTGGTCGCTCTCCTCCGCAGGAACCGTCGCGTCCGCTTTACGCTTAGCCGCCATGTTTACTGTAATAAACTAAACAAGACGTTTAACAAACAAATTCATCACTCCGCTACTTTCACCACAACTTCAGGACGGTGACACTTCCGGTCCCTTCTCAAATCAGTCCGGTTAGTACAACTTCTAGCTTCTCCAGTTCCACGAATAAAGTCCGACCGTAGATTTGTTTTTGTTGTTGTATTCTTGATCTGTGACACTTTATGACTACTAAACCTTAACATTCCTGCAATCTTACCTAAAATACTTAATAATAATATACTCTATTTAAAAAAGGACACTGTGCAACTCAAACGTAATCGTTTGATGCGCCGTGTTAACAGCATTTAAGTTAATTCGCCTCTGCAGTCTCTTTGTAAACCATTTCAAAATTAAAATGAAAGCTGTTCAGTAGAACCACGTTTGAGGTATGTCACAAAACACTGAAGTGTCCCCAATAACAGACAGAATCTGAGTATGTGTTATTGCCAATATAACCTTCAACAAACTGAAACAATTACTTTTTATGTCCACACATTTATTTTCTAAAAATATATGCTTTAAAAGTGGCTTTAGCATGCAATTGTGGACTGGAAAACACAACAGTTGTCTGAAGTTTTATCTTTCCCCACACCAAAATTGACAGTAAAAAACCAAGACATGAGAATTTTACATAGGTTCTATCAAAGGAAAGGTGCAGGAAGGCCAAAAGCAAGGCACTTAGAAACACACACACAGAAATAATTGTTCAATCATACTTACAAAAAATGTTCGGAAACATTAGGAAAAATCTATTTTATTGATATATACCTATATCAATAAAATAAGTGAAAAACTGAAAATTGTAGCCTGTTTACTTGAGGACAGTGTATTATGTAACTGTAGTAATCCAAAATCTGTGGCAAAAATCAGTTTATGCAAGGAAGTTTGAAGTAAAACAAAAAGAAAATAAATACTTCAATTAAAAAAATGCACATTTGTTGTACTGCAATCAAGTCATGACAATATCTGAAAGTCAGGTTTTGGCAGGTTTTACGCAAAGACAAATTTATTTGACTTTTACCATTTGAGCAATGACCCAAATCCTTAGATTTTAAAACAAAATTCAGATAGATGCTTGGTGTTTAAAAAAAGAAATAGGTCATTTTTTAAAAAGGTTTATAAAGCAGTAGAAAACAATCAGAAATTAAACACCAACTTTACTTTAGTTCTGAGTAAGAATGTCTTATAATTACTTTGACAGAAATTGTTCTTTCGAGTTTGATTTGCCAAACTAAACAGATTCAGTTTTGTGCTCATCTGAGTTTGACTCATGTTTGCTCCACTAACGGCTCTTTGGGAAAATCAAAATGTGTTTTCATGAGAAGGAAATTCACCAACAATGTAGCAGAATATTATCTAGTAAAAACAAAACAAAACAGAATCCCCAGTTACATCGAAGTGTCTTTATTGGAGAGAAAACAACAACATCTAACAGCCGTTTCCCGTTTTACCCTTCTTGACCCTATTGTTGAATCTCACCGCCGGTTTTTCTGTCGAGAAAATGTTGAAATATTTTACATCTTTTCCACTTTTTGACCTGAAGCATTAAGACACAGGATCGACTTCGTTGAAGGAGAGTCATTTCTCTTCTTCATCTTCCAACCATCGAACAGTACCAGCTTCTTTTTAACCAATGAATGGCACCTTAATGTTTGCGTTATGTAGCAAGAATGAACCAAGAATTTACCTGGAGCTGATAAAAATTCTCCAACCTACAGGAAGACTTGTGTTTTTATTGGTATTTAGCTCTAATGAGCATCAATAGTTAAAGTTTTTGAACTCTTGATTTTTAAAATTGGGAATACCTGCAGATGTGTTGCATATTCAGCAGACGTAATTCGTCTCCATATTTACAGTGAATTATACGTGCAGACGCAGCGTTCCTGCCGTCTGCCTGCATGCTGAAGCTCCACAACTTTCATTTTAAACGTTTTCAAAAATATTCCCAGGACTCAAGTTGATTTTAAAATACATTTTTAAAAGTTTAAACAAGGCACAAACATAATTTAGAGATGCAAACAATTGTTCAGCACGTTAGATAAAATAAACCTTTCGAAGTTTCAGATATTACACATCAGATCCGACATAAAGCCAGAGGGTCGTTTATGATCCAGTTTGAGTTCTTTTCCTGGCTACATCCAGTCGGGCCTCTGGTGGAGAATGTTAACTCTTTACAGGACTGAACAGGTCACTCAGTGATAAAGTGAACAAAGGTGACGGGAAACGCTCCCTTTCTGTCCGGTTCTCCTTCAACGTGACCGATCTGAAACACAAAGGAAACGCCGGTTACGGAAACATCATTAAGAAATCACAAAAAAAGCAAAACTAGCAAGAGAAACAGTAAATGAAGACCGATAGTATAGAGTAGACTTAAAAACTATTGCTTGTAAACCTTAAAATATGTTAAAAGTGGCAAGAAATAGTTCAGAAAAATGAATCATGGTTCAGTTCTTGGCACATCTCCTTTTAGTTTATGCATAAAATATTTGCCATATTCATCCTCTGCTTCAGGTTGAAACCAAATATTTACATACATTGAATAAAACGACACAAGTTATACATTTTAAGAGAAAGTTGTTTCTGACACTGACCAAATGTATGTAAACTTTTGAAATCAAGGAAACTAACAGAAGTTTCTAAAAAAAAAAGTTCTCAGGTTTTCTGGCATTTAGCAAATCTAAATTATTTTGGTGATTCTAACTAAACTAAAACAAGTTTGTAAGAACATTGCATCTGAAAAGTAATTTCATACATTGAATGTGTTAAGGGGTGTATTTGTCTTTGCACAGTTTAAAGACCAATGAACAAAATCAAACAAAGGTTAGAGGTGACATATAAGAGCCATGTAGGATCCTCATTTGGATCAACCTGACTCAGCATCCTGACATGTCAAGTTGTTGATTTTTCTCCTTTTCTTGGCGCGTTTCCTTTCCTGGAGGTCACAGACACTCACCCACCACTCGCTGTCCTCCTCCCCCTCCACCACGATCACCTCCCCTTCTCTGAATGTCAGCTCGTCTGGATTGTCAGCAAAGCAGTCATAGATGGCCTTCACCCTCTTTAGCTTTGGCTTCTACAGAACCACAGAGATAAGGCAGGGCAAAGTTCCCACTGAGGTTCAAACACCATAAATGATTTCACATCTGGAAGGTCTGAGGACTCACAGAGACAGTGGTTCTGGGTCTAGGTGTAGGAGGAGCCGGACTTTCAGGAGACTTAACACCTAGAAAGGAGAAGGGAAAGTTGTTGGTGAATTACTAGCTAATAAAGATGAGCTAAATGCCACCAGAACCCTCTAATGCACAGGTGTCAAACTCCAGTCCTGGAGGGCCACTGCCCTGCAACTTTTAGATGTCCCTCTGCTGCACCACACCTGAATAGAATAATTAGGTCATTAGCAGGCCTTTACACCAGAAGAAGGTAATTAAGCCATTTCATTCCAGTGTTTTGTACCTGTGGCACATCTAAAGACTGCAGGATAGTGGCCCTTGAGGACTGGAGTTTGACACCCCTGCTCTAATGCTACACTGACCGCACACTTTATAGGTACGCCTGTTTACTAGACCGTCTTATGACACCTGATGTGTCCAAAATGAGGAACTGGAGTAGAAGCAATGCCTGATTGGCACCAATGTAGGATTCTCATTGAATCCAATGACCCAATGCCAATGGGTCATTGGATTCAATGCATCTTCCTTCCTGCTCCAAAGGAAGAGCAGGAAGGAAACAGATTGTGTTCTGGGTGTTTGGATGGAAGAACGGACCGAGGACAGACGAACAAGCCAATGTTCTGAAATCCTTGGATCCTGAACAACAACTACTTTGAGGTGTTGACTTGGTCTCATAATTCTCCACATCTGAAATCAATCAGGCTTGAACTCTGGAGACAAACCTCACAACTTCCAGGACTTAAAAGATTTACCAGAGTAGACCTTTCAGGGTCTGAGTGAATCCATACCCCAGTGGGTCTGGACTCCTTAAGGGGCAAAGCAGGACCTTGTAAATCCAAGGCTGTTGGTCTAAATGTTACTGAAGAGTGAAAAGCAAAGAGGTTCATTACCTTGTTTGTTCACAGAAGCAGTTCTGACTGGAGGTCTTTGAGGAGCCTGCTTCTCTAACCTGAAACCAACAAAAATAAAGTCGAACTTATAACACTTCCAGTCTTTACATCTAAGCCTAATCTGATAAGATTAGTTCAAGTTCTAACCAGTAAGACCAGTTCTGACCATTACTGATTCTAATCAACAGTGCAGACCAGTACTTAGTGGTAACGATTCTAATGCTGGTATTAGCATTTATAGACGCCGTCAACCAGAACCAGACATGGTTACAAGAGGTTTTCATCAAAGTGCTTTAACAGGCAAATACAAGTCCAAGTAGTTCCAAGTCTTTACAGGACAAGTCCAGGTCTAGTCTGAAGTCGTCAAAGAGCAAGTCAAAGCTAAAATCTTTAAGGGGTCAGTCAAGTCCAAGGCCAAGTCGAGTCTCATTTCTTTGAGGGGAGACTTGTAGATAAATCAAGTCTAAATCTAAGCAAATCGCAAGTCTTTGAGAGGCATGCTGCAGTTTGGTCTCAAGTTTTTCATTCCAAGTCCAAGTAGAGTGTCAAGTCAAATCTAAACAAGTTACAGTTAACTACCCCTAGTCTAAGTCAAGTCACAAGGCTTTGACGGGCATTTCGCAGTCTGGACTCAAGTCTTACATTTGAAGTACTCTCATGTCTTTGAGGGGAAGACTGAGTCGAATCTCTGTGGGCCTAGTAAAGGTCAATTCCCACATTTTAAAGGACAAGTTACAGTCTTGTCTTACGTCTGTGTTTCCAACTCCAAGTGGAGTCTCTTATCTTTGAGGGCAACGCTCAGGTGTTTGAGGGACAACTTGAAGTAGAGTCTCTGTTCTTTTAGACCAACTCAAGTCTTTTGTCCACAAGTCAGTTTATTCTCTGATCAATGCCATGGACATGTCAACTTCCAATTTGTTCAAACTAGAACCAAACAGTCAATCTTAGTTCATACTTGGGTGATGCGGTTGCTGGTGATCTGCTGGGCTGCTGCCTGTCCAGAGGCGGGGTCGGAGGTTGAGGTTTGCAGTGGGGCGGCGATGTGAGCGGTGGACCCGGTGGACGTCCAGCTGGTGGAGGAGGTATAGGAGGCAGCGGCGTGTTTTTGACTGACACGTTCTTTGCATCAAACTTGCCGGATTTCCAAATCGGAGGAGGAGGAACTGGAGGAGGAGGGACAGCTGGGAGCACTGGGAGAGGAACATGAAACAGGTCAAATTTCTCTTCATTTCCTTGAATCAGAGATGGTGAACAAAACCGACGAGGCGCTCACCATACATGGAGGAGTTTGAATCAGAGTTGGGAGGGTTAGACGGGTCAGAGGATGAACGCTGTCTTCCTACGGTTTCTACTGCAGCCGGTCTACCAACACCCGGTCCTCGGTGCGGACCTCTGGGAGGCAGCGGTGGGGTCGGCCCCGGCGGGGGCAGGGCCCCCTCCATCATTGTGCCGTATGTCTCATTGCTGATCATAGAGCTCGGGATGGGAGGCCTTTGCTTGGCTTTGAAAGCGATGTCGTGCGCTAACGCTGAAAGGTTGGACTGCATGGCGCCGGGAACGATGCAGCTGACCGGACGGTCGTCACGTCGGGATGTTTTCAGGATGGGCTGCAAACAAATCCCAAAGGGCGTTAACATCCTGAATACCAAACAGGAGAGTCTGTCGGCGTGTTAAAATGGCCGACCTTGTCCTCTAACTCGTCCTCGCTCTCATCCAGCTCCTCGTGTTGAAGACGCCACTCATACTCTACGTGAACATGGACGTTAAACTTCCCCGTCTGAGCCTCAGTCAGCTGGAATATGAAGCATGATGATGTAAATGACACATTACCCAGAATGCTCGGAAAAAAATCAATATTAAAATAAGACAAAGACAGATCTGATATTTCTGCATGAACTCCTGAGAGTCAGTAATGACTTGTTGCTGTGCAGGAAAATCTGTTGTTACTCATGACACTAAACTGTTGGTCTTATACCAAACAAACCAATGGACTGGTTTGGTTCTTATTTATCCTTTTAAAGAATCTGTTTTCCAAATAAATTTCACTTCAAGTCCATTGCTACCTCTTAAAGGGGCAGAATCAGTTACATCAATCAGATTTACTGTTTTTAATGAAGTTTAAGTTGCAAAACCTTCAGTTCAAAATCATTAAAGTCCTTGTTGTCGAATCGTTAGTTACAGTAAAAACCAGATTCACTCTCTGCTCTCAAACTGATCATTTGAACAAAACCAGTTCATCATTACTGGTTAACTGACTGGATTATTTGCTTTTATTTGCACAATAAATAAAATGTATTTTATTTCCTGTTTCAAAGTAAAAAATTAGAAGTAAAAAAGTGACAAATGACCGAAACATTACTGGACGACACGAATATTTGGAAAATCTGAATACTGGAAAGTTTCACATATAATGTGGAAAAATGTATTAATTTTAAATCATTTTTAACTGAGAAACTTGAAGTTTGAGTTTGTAGGAGACGTGACCTAACTCTGACTGGTTTCTAATTTACCACCACAACTTTAAAACAGAATGCAAACTAAGTTGGATTCCTAGCACAGAGTCTGAGCCGACCTTTAAATAACCAGTTCAACCAGTAAAAGCTCACCAGCTCTTTGCACTGAGAGTGTCCCCGGCGTTTAGCGATGTCTAGAGGCGTTTCTCCTGCTTCGTTTGCTGTGGAGACAAATTTAGTCGACAAATTTAATCTAGAATCAATATTTTGGTTTATTCTGCAGCTTCGATTCCTGTTTATAAAAAGACATGAGCGCCAGTGAAAAACGGTTTTGTGTAACTTTTCAGGGTCTCTAAAGATTCGTGCTAGAACTGATCGTCTTGTAGCAGACTTGATTCCTTCTGTCAAAATTTATCAGAAAATAATTTTTTATTTAGGTTCTAACACCAGCAAAAGCATTTATGAAACAAAACTTTTAAAATAAGCAAATTACGGTAGACAGTAAATGAAGTCAAAGTTCATAAAAAATGTATAAGAATAAACCTGATGACTGGCTTTAAGCTGATTTATGTTTTTAAAACATGTTTACAAGAGGAAAGCAACAAATTAGTTTTTTGTGACTAATTTGTGAACTGAAATCACAGAAAGATGAAAAATCTTACAATTTTAAAGGAATTTCATGCATTTGTCTGCTTTTTTAAATCCATTTTCCATTACGTTTAAAAAGATTTTAATAGCAAATGATTATATTCATGTGGAAAGAGAACATTCACAGTTTCTCTAACTTGCTGATGATCACATTCTGACTGAGTTGCTGGTTTTCAGCTGCTTTTTGCACCTGCTTTTAAGAAAGGATGAAAATTTTTATGCAAAGTGATGCATTATTTTGGTGTCTCTTTATATAACATTCTGCCAACTGATTAGAGCAAAACCTGAAGCTGCAAAGTTTATAAAACAGAAATGACTCCTGAACTGATTCCGCCATATTTCCATAAGCAGAAGTTGTTTTACTGGTAAACAGTAAAATGAGCCGTTTGAGTCTTACTGATGGAAACTGAAGCTTTGCCCCTCAGCAGCAGCTTCAGACACTCGCTGTTGCCCGTCAGGCAGCAGTAGTGCAGCGCCGTGCTTCCTCTGGCCGTCTGCTTGTCCAGGTTGCCACTGAAACAAAGTCAGAGAGGTCAGAGGTCACGTAAGCAGCCCAGAGGGACGTTAGTCGGCCAGCCGTTACCTGTTCTGAGCAAGGAAGTCGACGATGTGGAGAGAGTTTCTGTCCACCACTCTGACGGCCAGGTGGAGCACCGTCTCTCCGTTTTCCTGACGGACACAAACGCAGCAGTTAAACACAGAGTAACAAAACGCTGAATTTTAACAACAAGGCAGCAGTGAAACCAAAGCTAAGGTGTGGCCTGGAAATTTGAAAAGGCTTGTGAAAACAAAACGACTCAGAGAAACAGAAATGACCTGAAAACCGAAATCAAATGAAAACTAAGTATATGAATATTAACTCACATATGCAATAAAAATGTTTTATTTTGCCTAATTTTGTTAGTAATATAAGTTATTTTCCGTTTAGTCTATAAAATACCTAAAGTTCCACGTAGCTTAATATTTTGGTCCCTCTTATTGTGCATCGTTCCCGTGTGACGTCACATTTCCATGAGCTTTGTAACTAAACAGCCATCTTGTTAGGCGGTTGCTATGGGGTTGCCATGACAACAATAAACAAGCCACAAGCTTAGACGAGTTCTCGACTCGTTCTTAACCTAGAAACAGCATTTAGACATTACAGCTATTATGATCACAATTTATGAATATTCTACAAACGTCTGTGGAATGATAAGATAAATACCAGCGGGATTTACTGGGATTTACTGGGATTTACTGTAGTACTTACTGCTGAATTAGCTAAATTAGCTTAGCTAATGTAGCTTCTATCTGCTAGCCAAGATGGAGGAGTATGAACTCTTCCTGTTCATGAGGAAGTGAACTACATGGTAGTACGAGATCGGAGGCAGCTGGTTCACATCGTCTGGCATTTTTTCCTTCTTCGTCTCAAACTGGTCAATCCCATCAGCAACCATTTTGTTCATGTATCATTCTTTCCCACATTGGTCTACATATTTAGTTTTTGTTTGTCTCGAAGCCATGGGTCCGCTACGCCTTGCCTACTAAGATGGCGCGGATCACTTCCAGTTCAGTGAACAGCTACGTATCAGTGGTTCTCTGGTTGCACAGTGGCGTGTTGTGAGGACATCCTCCCCTCTAGTTGATGAGTGTGTGTTCGTACGTGTTCGTCGGCCTGCGGGAACGCCTCCATCAGGTCCACGCCCTCAGCGTAGACCTGGATGAGCGACAGGATGTCCCGTTTCCGGACGGCCTCGTACATGGCCTTCAGCCTGGAGTCGGCGTCGGCGCTGAACTTCAGGGCGAAGCGTTTCTCCGTGTACTTCGCCGTGATGTAGTCCTTCCTCATTTGCCTGGAAAAACCCGCAGACGGCGTTAAGATCCTGCAGCTTCTCAACAGAACAGCACCAGCAGAACCTACATGTCACTCTTTGGGTCCGGTTTGGTTACGCCCTCCAGATCTGCCTCCATGATGTCATTGAAGTTGGCATTTCCCACATTCTTTGCCAGCTAAAACACAAAGAGCAGAAGACGACGATCAGCTGTGACCAGATCCGTCTGATCCAGGAAATGGATCAGGATCCATTTTGGCCTGAATCAGCTGATCATCTGTTGTTGAAAACAGGATTTTCAGAGAAGTTTAGGCATAAAACTTCTTCTTTTCTCCAGTTTCCTTATTTTTTTAGAGCAAAATGTGCTGTAAATATTTAACTCCTGATAAATTTCCCTCTTTTGTTTGACAAAAGGAACCTGGAAACAAACTGCTAGACCATCTTCTCTTTTCATTGAACACAGTTATTTGGACAAATAACTTTAACTTAAACATGCCAAAGACTGACTACTGTCTCTCTAATAGCAGAAAGAAACCATTCAAACCCAAGAAATCAACTTTTATTTATTGATAAACTGTCTGAATCCGTTTTTTAGAGTTTCATTTCATGTTTCTGTGCAAATGTTTACATATTATTTTATGAGTACTGGGGTATACAAGGCTACAGGACTTTTTGTCTACTTGCAAGAATAAAGTCATAATATTTGCAGAGCAAAATCGCAATTTTACCAGAAAAACATCTGAAATTATGAGAAAAAAATTGTTTTAGTAAGAAAAAAGCTTGGATAGAGTTTCCTTATTGACGTGATTTTCTTCAAAATAAATTGTTCCAAAGTAAAACTGATAATAATTTGATGCTGTTAAAAAATAAAGTATTTCCTCATTTTTAAAACCAATACCAAAGTATAACTTCACATGTCAATCAATATTCCTCATTTGATTTTGTTATTTTTTCTTTTTAGTTCTCAAAAAATTATAACTTCATCTCCTAATATTACAACTTTATTCTGGGAATAAAACTTTATTCTTGTATCATTTTGAC
Source organism: Xiphophorus maculatus (assembly GCF_002775205.1). Classification (NCBI taxonomy): domain Eukaryota; kingdom Metazoa; phylum Chordata; class Actinopteri; order Cyprinodontiformes; family Poeciliidae; genus Xiphophorus; species Xiphophorus maculatus. Next base: position 4,000,858 of record NC_036457.1, read on the forward strand.
TGTATTCTTGTATGACTTTTACTACAAAATAAATAATCTGAAGCCCAAATTAACAGAAGCTGCAAAACACACTTATCAAAACAAGATGGCCGTCCTGGGCCACTCTGAACTACGGAAACCAAAAAAGTAGATTTTCCAAAAATTAAATCTTCAAAAACCGAAAAAAGTGATTTGAGTGGATTTAGAAGCCGCCGCATTCAGAGACGTTAAACCGAGTCGGACTCACCAGCAGCTCAGACGTCCCCAAAACGTCCAGCTCCAGACTCTGGATCCTGGAGTAATGGACGCCCATCTCCCGGTGGATCCCTGAACACTCGATGCAGATCAGGACGCCGAGGTTGGTGGAGAGCCACGTTGGACCTGCAGTCAGGATGAGGAGGGAGAAGAACTATGAAAACATGGTGGATCCAATCCAGAGCAGAGTTCTTTTCATTTCAATGTTTCGTTGCATTAGTTACTTTACAGGCTTACTGCTCCAAAGAAAACATCACTGAAAAGTTCATTTATTCCAGTAATTCAGTTAAAAAAGTGAAACCAAAAGATCCATTTCACACAGAATTAGATATTTAGTGTTAGGTTCATTGATTACAGCGAACTGGGGAGAAAATGACCACATCAGAACAATAGAAAAGTTTTTTGTAACAGAAAAGTTGGTCGTATTTATTTTAATTGAACCCAAACACAATAAATTCCACAGCACATCTACATGTTTAGAATGTCATAGTCAAGCTAGCATAACTGAACTACTTCCCTGTCCCTCACTTTTTTTTTAGCCAAAACTTTTTCCTGACATTTTTTCTAGTTGCCGTAGTGTTGACAATTAGTAGAAAGGCACTGTGTCCCTTTTCCTTTTATATATCGCACATATGTTTAAGATTTAGCTCGTTATGTCGACAACTTGACAGCTAAAACCAATGCTAGTATTGTTGGCTAGCAGTTTTTTGCCCTCCAGCAGTGAGGTCACGCTGCAACGTGTCTAAGGAAAAAGTTTATTAGGTGGTAAATTTGAGCTGATGGTGCAAAGACCCACTTGGAGCGTCGCAGTCGCAGCAGCTGTCGTTCCCATTCATCCTCTTCACCTCCCCGACGATGGCCTTGGTCAGCTCCTGCACGAGGTTGCTCTCCCCTTCGTTCTGGTCGCCTTTGAAGGCCATGTTCAGAGCTTCCTCCTTGCTGTTCTGCAGCACCGACACCCAGCTGAAACACACAGTTTACCGTCAGAATCAACAGCAACATGGCCGCCAACAACGGACTCTGGAGCGGGAACTTACACCTGACACTCTGCCTCGTCTTCGGCCTGGAAGTGGTACGTTCTGTCGTCTGCAAGAGAGGAACAAACAGATGAAAACATGGAAATCGTGTTGGTCCGATGTGAGGACAGATTGCGTCTGCTGCGTACGTGAAAACAGGTCGAAGCTCTTCTTCTCGTCGGGATTCGTCTTCACCTGGCAGGTGAGCAGGTTGAGGTTGGCTGGAGGTTTGTTGGGCTTTTGAACAGAGAGAGACGAGACAAACTGAATTTGATGGAGCATTTACCACATGTATTAGACATCCCCAAAATCATTTCAAACATTTTTATGAAGACATTTGTAATTTACAGTTTAAAAATGACCTTTGAAAATGTCCAGTCGAGCTTTACACTCAAACACAACACAGTGAAACCTCAATGAACAAAGGGAGCAGGAGCTTTTCATACAGGACAACCAATGAGACGAGAGGACTCGGAGGTCTTACCGTGCCGTGGGAGATGGTCAGGAGGCCTTTATTGACGGAGCATTTTCTCTTCTGCCACACCTTTCTCAACCTGAGGAGGCAAAAACAGCCTTCAGACCAAACACCAAAGAGCTTCAGCTGCTATTTACATGCTAAATGCTAATAAAAAGCAGATAAATCTCGCTGAAATCAGATTTTGGACGACGGAACAGTCCTGCAATGAAATGAAGAAATCAGCACCCCAAGAGCAACAGAAGTTTCAGGTTCCAGGGAAAGAAACCTTCATTTTTGGAGAAGAAATGGAGGAGTTTGATTGATACATTTAAAAGAAAAACAGGGAGCTCCCTTTTACTTTTTTCTGTCTTAATTGTAAAAAGTTTTAAATAATTTTTCTTCCCATAATGATGCTCTACTATATGTTCATAAAATCCTAAAAATAAAATCACTAAATATTCTGGTTGTAAGGTGACAAAATGTGGAATCACTTCTACGAAAAACAAAAATGTAAAATGTAAAAGATGCAGACAGGTTCTGGTAAACTGGCTCTAGCCTCCATCTTTTCCTGTTGGATTCTGGGAGTTGGAGTTCACTCACCCCTCACTCTTCTTGTAAAGGAATCCAGAGTATTCGGTGCCGTGAGCCTTGTTTCCTTGAAGCTGATGGAGGTTGTAACCTACGCTCTGCTTTGCCTGAAGTTCCTGAGGTTCAAGCACAACTTCATCAACAACTCCTTAAAACAGAAACATTCTGTGAAAATTTCTTCTGTTTTTGCTCTTTTGTCTCAGAAAACGTTAGATACAAGAAAGATAAATTGAGCAAACACAAATGCTTGGGTAAATTCAACCAAAATTAATGCGTTAGCTTAGCATTAGCCTAACATTAGCATAGCATTAGCCTACTGTTAGCCTAGCAAAATAAATGGCTCGTGGTTTTTCCACCAGAGACAAAAGAGAAATCCACCAACCACTAAAATCTGACGCCACTCCATTTTTTTGGAGTTTGCATGTCGTGATGAAGGAAGTTGCGCTCAGTGTCTTCTTCAGAGGCTTTTGTGTCGTTCTGGGTGCAGCGCCCCCACAGGTGAGGAGGGGAACAGGTGTTTTAATTTGTCTGGACTATTTCTTTTTTTTTTTTTTTTTCTCCGAAGAGTTTTTTTGCGGCGCTAGTGGCTCGTATTTTTTCTACAGTAGGCAGACAGGAAGGAGGGTGATGAGAGGGGGGAAGACATGCGGTAAAGGTCGTCAGGTCGTCGAGTCGAACCCCCGACGTCCACGTCGAGGACTAAGGCCTCCAAACGTGGGGCGTGCTAACCCCCTGCGCCACCACAGCACGCCCCAGTCTGGACTATTTCAATCAGTGAGAAAGAGAACCACAGCAACTGGAAATATAACAAATGTTATAATTTTGTTCCCAATCAAACTGAATCTAGTGAACCATCAGGTGGAAAAATAATCTGTCTCTCGTTTGTTCTTAAACTTTTTTAGATGAGGTCATGATGTGTCGCTTTTAGAGATCCTTTAGCCTGCTTCATGCTGTCAGAGAGGATCTGTTGAAGTTTTTTCTCTACAGGTCAAACAGTAATCAGACAGAGCAAAATGAAATGTTAATCGCTATTAACTTTGTTTAGGGTTCTTTTTGACATTTGTTTTGTGATCTCAATCATTAATGTGAGACAAAAAAGCAAAACCAGAAGAAATGTGAAACAGAGAAAATCAGAATAAAGCGATAAAAGATGTTCCCACCTCCTTTTGCTCGGTGTGCAGCGATGCCTTCAGGACGTCTCGGAGCTGACTCAGCTGCTTCCTCTCTCCATCCTGAGTCTGTTTGATCTGAAATAAACAACAGAAAACGTTTAACTAAAGTCACATTCTGTGTGAAACAAAAAGCTTTAACATTCATCAGAGACCGTGATTCCTCACCGCCGTCAGCTCCGAGCCCATCTTCTCTACGGCTGGTTTCAGATTCTCCACGGTTTTAAGTCCGTCCTGGAAAAAACTGCATCAAGAGCAAAATGTGCATATTGAGGTTATTACAGTTAACTAAAACTAACAAAATAACAAAAACTGAAACGGAGAAAACATTTTTGTTAACTGAAATAATAAAAACGGTAATTAATGGGTAAATGAAAGAGCTCCATTTTCCTTCTGGCGACACTTACGCTTGTCCGCAAAATGACGACAGCAGAAGTTGGGAGAAAACACCAGGATCAGCAGGTTGTTCAATAACCGAATACACTTTTTTATTTTTCTGTTAACCAATTGATGTAAATATAATTACAATACAAAACCTTTGAATTCTGGACCTCGTAATTAACTAGAACTAATAATAACTTAAGCTAAACAATATTATACTAATAACTAAAAAATTAGCAAACATACTTTAAAAACTAAAACTAACTGAATTGGGCAAACAAAACGTCTCAACAACCCTGGTAAACGTGAATTTATTTATGAAAAACAGAGGAGTTATTTTACAGATACATTTGTTTGTTTCTTGATTTTGGCAAAGAAACTAAAAAGTTTTAAACTCTTTGCTATTTTTCAGGCCTTCTTACTTGCACTGAGCGTGGAAGTACTTGATGAGGTTCTGGAGGAAGTCGACGCCTTTCTTCTGCTTGATCTCGTTCACCTTTAGCAGGTACTGCAGCGACAGAAGCAGAGATGAGGAAACTTGATAAACGATTGAATAAAAACTATGTGGCTGCAGATTACTGATATTCTGGAATAAAATACTTTTAAAAAACCCAACTTCCTCCTTTCAGTGAACCGGGTTTAGATGTGATGAGCCGATATCTGAAGCGGTTACCCAAACTGAGCTCAGAATGACGAATTACTTTTAGTTCTGCTACATGAAAACAGTCCACTTGGTTCTGCTCTGTAGGAAATGCCTAAAAGGGTCTAAATACTCTGATAAGTTAAATTTAATATCCATTAAAGGCACTAAGTGAACAAAAGGCAACTTTAAAATAATATTTTTCCATAAAATAGAAGACATTTCTCAGTTAGCTCATTTTATTGTTCCATATATGACCTATAGGGGGCACTGCTGAGTACAAACTGGATAAATAACATTGAAGTCTTAGTGAAAGGATGCAGACACAGAGCCAAGGTATCTCAGTTAAAAAGGTTCTTTAAATTGTCTGTCATGTATTGGCTGGGGACCCTCAGGGTTCTGCTTTTGGTCCCCTTATGTTTTCTTATTCCTACTTCACTGTTCCTGTAGATAAAACCATAAAAAAATGAGCAAATTAAGGGTCTGGATTAAAATAGTCATTTTTAGTTTTCTGTTATGTATGGACAGAATGGTGTTCCATACTTCTTTTAAAAACAAAGCAGTCAAATTTAAAAAAAACACTTGAAGTCATTCGGAAAGTGTGAAAAACTATTGCTAAAAATTATTTTACTGCAATAAAGTCTGACTCCTTTAAAGAACAAACAAGAAATTAGGGATGATTTGGACCAGTGAGTAGTTCCGTATGTCCAGTTGGTTCATCAGAAGAACCAGCCAGCAGCTGAGCGCTCATCAGAGGAGGATCAGAGCTTCATGTGGTCATGAAGTTTCAGCTCGTCAGCGAAGACTCTGACCTCACACATCTGAAGCTGGAAAATCCGTCTTTCTTTCTCCATATCTTCTGCAATTTCTCCTCCGCTGAACTCGGTTCGAATCATGCCATGCTGCTTGGCGTGTTCTCGCTTCTCCTTCTCAATCTTTGCTCTGCAACAGGTTACGGCAAGATGTTATAAAGAATATGAAGAATAATTAAATACAACAAATCTGGACGATCTGACTGTAATATTTATATTCTTACAGTTTTGTTTCGTAATCCTTCCAGGATTTATCAAATGACTTCTTTAGGTCCTGAAAAGAACAAACCGGAGACGTCATAAATTCTCAGCAAATGACGCTTAAAGCAGCAAACAGCTCCAGGTTGAACTTTGACCATCGAGTCACTCTGGAAATATTTTCTTATCATAACATGAGTTCATGTTTAGTAAAGAAAGACTCATCCACAGGCTACACTAAAGTGCAGGAGAGATTTTAGATTAATTAGATCAGAAGCATAACACAAAATTTCTTTGATTAAACTATGAGTAAAAACACAGAATAAGGGGAATTTAGTGCTATAAATTATAATTTTATGTAAAAGTATAATTCACAGAAGACAAGTCAAGACCAAATGTGGGGAAAAAAATCACTTAACTAATTAAAACAGTTTTTCACAGCTATAATAATGGAAAATTTAACTGGATTTAGAGGAGACTGCTGCAAAATTTAAAAATCAAAGATGGAGAACTTGTAATTTGTAAAATAAATTTGCAAAAAAACGTGAGGAAATAACACCTGAAACTCTTCTTAGTTTCTCATCACCAATAAAGGATTAGGAATCTGGCCAGCGGATGGAATCGCAACACATGAATGATGCAAACTCCAAAACACACAAACGCAAAAACAAATGTAGAACAAAATCCTGCAACCACAAGAAATACAAAATAAAAAAAAAGAAGCTTAAAACGCTACAAACTTGCACCACAAAGCAGAAGTACTCCAGACCACTAGGGGGCGTCTGGAGTAGCAAAATTACCTACGTAAATATGCAGCTTTTCTGCAATACTGTAAAATATTGTACATTAGAAAAAGACCAAGAAAAACGCATCTGTCTTTCTTCTGGACAACTTGTCTTTACTGATGATCTGGTTCCAAATGATTAGGTGATCGACTCCCCCTACTGGTTTGGAGTGAGTTTGCAGCGTTTTTTATTCCCTGTTTGTGCGATCTGCTCCATTTTAGTTCCTGTTATTTACTTTCTGCGTCTGTGTTTTGAAGTTTGCATGATTCATGTATTAGCAGCGTTAGCATCTTTTCGCCACTGTAGAAAAGAACATGTGTTGTGTTTTCCACAAGAACATTAAATAATGGATTTAAAATAAGAAAACCTGTCAAGTGTCTCTTTGTGGAAACATGAAGCGACTCAGATTTAGTGAGCTGGTGTGAAACTGTCAAAGAGAAACTGAAACACAAACCCCTTTCACTCCTTTCAGATCTCCTTTCAGCAGACTGTCCAGAGGAAATGTGATGATGTTGTTCATGTTCTGCAGCTGCACAAACAGAAAGACGTTAAAAACCTTTTCAAGTTGTAAAAGTAGCGACCAAATTAATCCTCTGGAGAAAATCCTCACCAGGTTCTTTAGGAGAGCCGCCAGCTCTTTGGTGAACACGGCGAACTTCAGGAAGGCGGCACCGAGTTCGCCTTCCATGTCGTTCATGTAGTTTCCTGCGAACTTCTCCAGGGATTGGACGTACTGCTCCTCGTTCTCCACATGAGCTGCGACACAAGACCGTCAGGAACATCAGATTACAGTGGCAAATAAAGACAAGTTATAATCCAGACTAGAAATAATCCATGTTCCAGCTCACATTGAACTCAAAAGAAGCTCTAAACTGGTGGGATTTAGCAGCAGATCTGTGGAGTTAAACCGTTCAGTGGTTCATAAAAACTAACTGAAATATTCTTACGTTTATTCTCTGACCTGTGAAGACGCTGCTGCAGTAAAGAATGTGGCTAATGATAACAGCGTTGATGAGTTTCTCTAGGTCTTGCAGAGATGTTAGTCTTCAGGTGATGGAAGGCCGGCTTTATATCCGTCTTTATGTGTTTCTGAATGTACAGGTCAGAGTTCATCACCACACCCAGATTTCAGGCCTGACCTTTAGTTTCCAGCTGTAATAACTGAAGCTGAAGTAGAGTCTCCCTAACTCTACCTTTTAAGGTACTTTAGACAAACCTTTCATAAACATAAGCAAAGGACACATTCATATTTCACCATGTGAAACATAACGTTAGTTTAGCTGCAATAAAATCCACTTTTGAGTAAATGTCAGTGGATTCATGTGGTTTGATTTACTAAGAAACTAAAGAAAATGCAAAAAGACAAATTAAAACAGGAATGCTTTGTGTTTTATTTTGTCTGGAATAACTAAGCCCTTATTACAAATAAAATTAACTTATTTTGGTGCTTCGACCAACAAATTTTTACTGTTCTTAAGTTTAAATTTGGACTAAACCAGTGTTGTGGCCGTACAAGGCCCCCAAGCCACGCTTTGGACCTTCAAAAGGAGCCAAACATCAACAGAGAAACCTAAAAATAAACCTTTGGAGTCTTCAGACATCCCAACAGATCATGAAAGACCTGAAGCTGCTGCCGGTTCTCCGACAGAAACATGTTGAGGCAGCGAGTTTGGTGCTGCGCTGGACTCCCTGCTGTGTGTGTTGGGATTCCTTCCTCCTTGCGTCAGAGAGGCGGCGTGCCGCAACAGGAAGCAGTATGACAGGAATGCTGGGAGCCGAGACTCCACCTGCCTGAAGTCAGACCCACCCGCCCAGCGCACGGCTGCAGACGAACCAAACGCCCCCCAGCTCAAACAGCAGCCAGAAAACTAAGAGGTTTTCAACTGACACAGTAGAAATGCTAATCCTGAGGGGGAATAAATACATAATCCATTATAGTGATAATAAAATAACATTCATTAAAAACCCCCCTGGATTTTCAAATATTCTGTCACAAAGAAATAATGTCAGTCCAAAGGGCGAAGAAATAAATAAACATAAATTAAATAATTTTATAAATAAATAACAATAGTAACAATAAAAACTAAGAATTAAAAAAAGTCTAAATGGCATCATTGGCATTAAATTTACATATTTTGGGTTTTTAATGAAGCCGCTTCCTTTCGCCCACATTTCCTGCTGAGTCGATAAAAATGGAAACCAGCTTTTCAAGAGAGTTTATTTCAGAAAACAGGACTTCCTCAGAAGGATACAAACAAAGAAACGCTTCCAAATGCAGATAGTTAGCATCTTAAATAAAACCTGACCTTTGACCCTAAATCCCAGAGGAGTTGAAGAGGGGAGAAGGATGAAGTTCAACCATCTTCATCCATCTTAATGTGCTAAAAGAGGAAAGTTTACTCACTGATGCCGGAGTGGTTGATGGCCTTCACCGACTTCTTGATCTTAGACAGGAACGATCTGTCCAGGTCCAGAGCCTGGAGAAAACACAACGGGTCAAAGGTCAGCGCTGGTCCTGAACTTCACCGAATTACACAAACAAACAAGATTCCTAAAATATACAACAAAAAAACCCGACTGCACTGAATCTCATCAGAAAAGAGCCGACTAAACTTCTCATGATCTGTTTTTGGTCCAAACTGAGGCGCCGTTTATAAAGTTACACAGTTAAAACTTAACAATAATTTGGTTATTTAGTCCGAGAGAAAAAAGCAGGTTAATTTTTCAGCCCTATGTTATACATTCATATCATAGTTTACAAACTAAATATTTAGCTTAGAAGTTAAAATATGACTGAAAAATTAACCCCTATTTATCTCTCTGAATTTGGCTAAATAACCAAAATTGCTGTTAATTTTTTACTGTGTAGCGTCAAACACAGAACCCTGCTGACAAACGGTTCTGCTGCGTTATGGAGAAATCAAACAGGCCAAAGCAGCAGAAAGGGGAAAATATCAATGCAAGGTGGAGAAAACTGATGAAAATGACCACAAAAGATGCAAAACGGTGAAAATCCAGGAAAATAATAAAAAGCTAAAAAATAAAAAAATTGACAATACTGAAAGATCAGCAGAAAATGTCTGCAAATTTACCACAAATGTCAAAGCAGCGAAGCTAAATCTGTAGTTCCTGCTTCTAGTTTTGATGCCGGCGGGTCTTAATGAGTCGCTTATAAATGAAGTTCGTCTGTCGGCAAAAACAAGCCGACTTGATGCTATAAAAGGGAAAAGGAAGTTCCAGATAAAACTGACAAGCTAAGGCAACGACACGTTGACCACGAAGCTTCTTTCAGTTCACTCGTTTGTTTGCAGCTCCAGACTCACTCAGTCAAACTCATATCTGCAACATGGAGGTTTTAATTAAACAGATTTCTTCTGACCACACAAACTTTTTCTCAACATGAAGACGTTGAGCTGCTGCCAGTCAAAAATAGACGTTCCTTCTCACGTTACTCAACAGGAAAGCTGCGCAACAGACCAAACCGCTTTATTAGATACATCCGTACAAACACTTGTTACCACAAAGGCCAACCAGACAAACGTCACAGCAGCTTAATGCATTTAGACCTCCAAGATATACGACTTACTGGACATCAGAATAGAGGAAAGGAGGATTTTAACATGCGTCGCTGAGGTCAGAGGTCAGAGGAGAATGGGCCCAGTGGCTGGAGATTGTGGGAAAGCAACAATAGCTCAAATGTCCACTTGTAGGTTTGCAAAATGCACATGTTGAATGCTTCTGTTCTTCCATTTTTAAATTTTTTTTTTAATTTCTTTTATTTAACCAGGAAAACCCCGTTGAGATCTAGATCTCATTTTCAAGAGGGACAAAAAAAATTGTGTCTCTACTGCTTCTAAAAACAGAACAACTGCTTAAAAAACTCCACCCTCCTGGTTTTTGGAAATAAATTCATATTTTTGGTGTCTGGAAAATGACCCATTTCAAAAACCTCAAAGACCGTCACCTAGCAACCCCAGCCGAGCTCCAGCCCGTTACCTAGCAACCCCAGCCGAGCTCCAGTGTGTTTAGTCAGCTCGTTTTACTGCTGTACAATGGCTGCTTTGTTATTTACTTATTATCCAGAAACCACTTGCTCCTTTCTTGTTGGTTCTGCAGGAGGCTCCACTTCTGCTTTTCAAAGATATATGCTTGCATAGCTGTGCATCTGATTGCAGCCACGTTCACAAGCGAGTGTAAATGTTGAGTTTGGGGAGGCGTGGCCGGCAGCTGCTTATTGGGATTTAAAGCTGCAGTATGTAACAAATCATAAATTAACAAAATCAAACAGAAGATGAAGTTTTTTTTCAAAATAAAGTAACAAAAACAAACTTCATCTTCATTTGATGAAGTTACTCAGAAATTTTACTCAAGAGTAAAGATACTTCATAATAAAATTACTAAATTTTTCCAAAAAGTTGCACAAATAAATGTAACTTCTACCCAACTCTGGAACACTTTTGTGTTTTTACACAAATTTCTGACCCTCCATGTTCAGAGTCTCCATTTTGAAATCCACCTGGTTGTTTTCACAAAGTATTTCATAGCTAAAGGCATTAAGCCGCTGCCAAGTGACAAAATTACTATTTGAAGAAGAAGTATAAGAATGAAGTAGAAATCTGTTCTGCTGGTTGTACTGCATTAGTCACACGACTCGGCCCAACTGCACACCTTTAATCTGGAGTTTGTTCTGGTTTCCAGCTGCAGCTCAGTGACTCACAGCGTGAAACATGCAGAAAGTCCAGAAGCTCAGTGGCTCAGCGGCTGAAGACAGCGAGCAAAGTCTGCTTGGTCTCTATCTGGAAAACTGAAGCTTTGAAACCCAGAAATCTGACGGGAACAGAAAGCCGGCTTGACCAGGAAATGCTCCAGGTTTTGTAATAAAATGCAACAGATTAAGGAGATCAGCTCTAGTATTTAATTTCTGTATATTCCTCCAGATTGATTTAAGATCAATAAATTAAAAGGTATTTTATTTTAAAAGCAAAAGATAGAAAAAACCCCCCACAGAAACTTATCACAGTAATGTGTTATCAAACCATCGCTGGATGATATGGCTAAAAAATGGATCACGCTAAAGTGGTTTCATGTGAGTCCATATCGATAATTATTGATTAGTTTTTGTTTTAAATATCTAAAATATTGCCAAACTGGTGGAGTGATGCTTCCTGTTTTAAACGGTTTCTTCTCAAGCTGTTCGGAAGGAAAGGTGGCAAAACCTGAAACTGCTGCTGCGCAAGTTACTCAGCAGGCTGTTGCTAGGTAACCGAGGAATGAGTGAGTTGCTAGGTAACCGAAGAATGAATGAGAGTGATAGTTGGCGCTACCAGCCTAGCTTAGCTAGCTGTGAGCGGTTGAGTGGCTGAAGTCCTTCCTTTGCCTACATTTCCCAGAATGCTGTGCGGTTCTGGCTTGGAGTTCATTGAAATGATTGAATATTCTCTCAGACGCATTATCTATTGATATTGATCATGTATCTATTGCAATATTATCTTTGATCTAAACTAAGACCTACAAACATTTTTAATCAAGACATTAATACTGACTTGACTAAAGCTAATGCAAATAAAAGATGCTAAAGCAAATTCTTAAGAAACTACTAACGACTAGGAGAGCCTTATGGCAGGACAATTAGATGTTTAATGAACATTTAAAAAGAGAAAAAATCTGGTTCTGTTGAAAGAGATTTAAAAATTTGTTTTATGGTTTAACTTTCAATCTCTCCTGTTGCCTCCTGATGAGCAGGAGTTGATGGATAGAAGGCTGATTATTGTGCTTTTATTTCCTAATCCTCTCATTTGTTTTCCAGTCCAGATTCTTTTCCAGTCTGTTGGAGCTAAACGGTGACAGAATTCATGCGCCTGCCGTCGTCTGAAAATGAGTGAGTCGCCGATGAGTTGGAGTTACTCAGATCACTTCTAGCAGACAAGTTGCGACACGACTGAAGCTAAAACTGCAGAGAAGAAACAAACGGAGAGACTGGATGGAATTATGGAAGAGAAGAAAGACAATTAAAAGATGGGGGGATTCAGCAGAGAGACATAATCTGGAGTAAGAGGGAGGATCAAAGTGAGGCTCATCCTGTTGGGACTTGATCCGACTTCAGTGGCGATATCCCAGCATGCAACAGGAGAAAACAATGCCTAGTCCTGTGGGTTTTACTCACCCATATTTGCCTTTTCACTGATGTAAACAATTGAAATATTTGATGAATCAAATATAAAGTTACTGCACCTCACATCAGAGAAGAAAAGGTGTTTCTGTCTGAATCCCACATCTGACCAACCCAAGACTTCATTCCATTTGTTTTGGTGAAAGTGAAGTTCTTCGGTTCCTAAACGCTTCATAAAGGTGAAACTGTATCAAATCTGGAACGCTTTTTGAAACAGTCTCAGGCAAGAATACATAAATCACCCAACTGGGAACAGATCCAGGCAGTCTTACAGTGCCTGGAGAAATGGATTTCTTCATAAGTAATAATTGATTTTCTTTAAGCATCCAAGGACTTTCTGTGATAGGAATATTGCAAACATTGATACTGTGAGCAGAACTTTGATTTGAACTGTTGTGTAGATCTGCAAACCCTACAACACACCCAGAGCAGATTAGTAAACAAAGCATGCAAAGAAACCAAAATGGCTCCACTATCAGCCTGTCTGGTTACTTCTGCAGGTTAATCAGTATTTTGATGAATTATTCTTTTATATGTGTGTAAAAAAGGCTGAAATCTGAACTTGATCTAATTTCCTAAATATTTTATTAAACATTTTATGTGGAACAAATTCAGATCCTGTAGAGTTACATCTGTAATTATACCATATGCAGATGATGCTCTGTTTTTCTTTCCTTTGTCTCTCCACAGGCCTCTCCTCTTCCTTTACAAACGGCAGGTTCTCTAAAACAAATTTTAAAATTTTGTTTTTGATCTTTACGGTAATTGGGCCTGGTTTCACTTCAGACAGCCCAACTGGGCCTGTGTGATATTAAATATAAATTTTATGATGGTAAAATAACTTGACATATCTGCCTACTTTATTCTTTCCTCTATTTCTCATTTGTGTTTCCATCACTCTGTGAAATACCGTTAGTGTGAACAGCTGATGCTGTGAGACTGTAGAATAATACACCAGCATGAAAACACAAGTTATTAACATCTGAAATATTAGCTAACATGCTAGCAGCATGAACACATCACCATTTACTGCATCTTCTCCATGAAGGTTGAAGGTTATTTTATCTGTTTACTTTGACCATTCATTTGCTCTTTATTTGTTTAAAATTTGCATTTTACTGTTTCTTTCTTTCTGTACAACAGGTTTATCTTCATTCATGCTATTTCCATCATTGTTGTAGCTCTTTTTAGAGCAGTTTCTTTTAAGACAAATGAGGAAACTGAAGAAACCTTCTTTTAACACATATATTTTACTTGGTTGACTGACAGTAGACTCTGAAATGAAACACACCCAGCAGCAGGTGACCAGTAATGTCCCAAATCTGGATGCAAAGAGACCAGAACTGCATGCAAGAAACAACATAACAGTAAAGAAAATGCTGCTAGTAAACTGAAAAAAGTTATAGATCATATACCGAGTAAAAAGACACAAAACAAAATCAAGATGAATACTTTAAAACATAAAACACCTTGTGCAAACTGGTCATGGCACAAGAAGTAAAAATGAGTCATGCTGAGCTGTTTTTGTCTCTCCGAATCAAGAAAGTGACAAAAGGAGGAGAAAGTGTCTGCAAGCAGATGTAGGCGACATTAAAAGGTTTGCTCAGACGCGACACGTTGCCTAAAAAGGCTACAACAAAGACACACGCAAAGAGTCTAAAAATGATTCAGGGAAATGAACTGCAAAGCTATGAGACAAACAAAAGACATACTAAAGGCTTAAAATCGCAAAGCAACCCAAGACAGACAAAGTTAGCTTTAGAGATTCTCCTAAAGGAAGTCAAAAACAAGCAAAGTGACCGTCCCAGTCCACATCATGCTGCAGAATTAAACCATGATGTTTAATTAATAACCTGAAACCGGCAGGAAACTGGCAGGAAACCAGCAGGAAACCGGACCTGTAGACAAACCGGACCTGTAGACGAGCCTCAGTGGCTGCAGGTTAGGGCTCCAACAAAGACCTCAAAATATTAAAACATCACAATATTTCTCGTTGGGATGTCTGCTGTCTCCTGAGCTTTAGCCAGCTGTGGTCAACATGAGCACTGATGATGTCACAACTACTCTTAAATAATTGGTTTGCAGCATTATATTTCTCTTTTGTCCTTGGTAAAAGATAGCAAAGCATTTCTCCTGTTAGCGCTAGGCTAGTGGGTTTGTTTGGGCTGTATTTACCCAAAATGCTCTGCTCTGCACTCCAGTCCACTCAGCGTTCACATATGCATTCAAACTGAACCAGAGTTCACTTCAAACGAACCCAGACCGAGGTTTGGAGGTGGACCAGAGTTCCCTTTTTTGGTTCGACTACACACTCATACCTCCCCAACTGAACCGGACTTTCCAACCGAACCAGAGTCTGATTAAAGCGGACCTACAGTATCTGTCAACATGAAACCGGTTAAAAGATCTTAAAAACAGAACAAAATGGCCCCGACCATAAAGTCACCTGCATCTGTCAGACTAGAAAGAGTCACAAAGTCGTTTCTAAGATTTATGGACTCCAGAGGAACAAAAGGTGAAAAACATAAACCACATTTCAGGACAACAACGTCAACAACACACATGCAAGGCGATTTCAAAGTGTACATCTGTAGCACAAACGACAGTCTGAACTGCTTTACATTAAATCAGAAGAAAGTAATTTTTCAGTTTGTTTTCACTTCTGATGTAAAGGAGCCAACAGTTTCTGCACAACTCAGGTTTTCAGGGAGTTTGTTTCAGATAGCATAGAAACTAAAAACTGCATCATCTTGTTTAGTTCTGGTTCTGAAAACAGAGTGAACAAATCTCTAGAGACCAGAACCAAGCAGTGCTTTATGGACCAACAGCAGATTATTAACATCTTACTGGGTCTAATCTGCCGAATTTAATCAGAATAATCTGGAATCAGAACCAAAACAAATGGAAAACGATGTTTTCAGATAATCCAAGTGCAGAGTTGAGTAGAAACTACTTACATTTACTACATTTAAAAAAAATACTTTTTACTTTTATCTGAGCGATTTTATTATGAAGTATCTAAACTCTCATTTGAGTAAATTTTCTGGATTTTCTACCAACTGAATGAAAAACAAACATGTTTTAATCAAAATTCACCAGACTGGTGATGTAATGTTTAAATATTAAATGTTATCAAATAACTCAGTACTTTTTACCAAATACTTTTTGACTCTTGAGTAATTTCTTGGATGGTTAATTTTTACTTTACAGAGCTGCTCAGCCTCTAACTGACGGTCTGTGTGTAAAATGGTCAGAAGAGAAAACATTAAGATTCTGCAGGATTTGCGGCGCATCCAGGAAACCCCAGTTTTAAATCAGCATCCTTTGACCTTCCTCCACAAAACCAGCCTCATCATCACCGAGTTGCAAAACTTCACAAACAGGCTGTTACAAAATGCTGCGAATCAACTGCAGCTTCAGCAGGAGGAAGTGCTGCTTTCTGTTCCTGTTTTTAAACATGAGAAACACGAGTTTTCTGCTGCGTGGAAACATGAAGAGGAGGGTCACCAAATCTCTCAAACTCTTCCAACTGCAGGGAAAACAACCTCTCAGGTTCCAGTCAGCTGTTTTCAGAGCAGGAAGTGGACAAACATGACTAAAACCTTTCAGCTCTGACTGGATTTGGTTTGTAACTTGGACCTGCTGAGGCTGAGTGGATGTGTGTGATTGCGCCCACCTCCTCCAGAGCTCCCACCGTGTTCCTGCAGTGGGACATCCGGGTGGTGAAGCTGGACGTGGTCGGAGCTTTGTAGTCCTCATTGGTCTCCGCAACAAAGTCCGTGACGCTGATCTGATCCGCCGGCATCTTGAGGAGTGATAGTCCTCAGCAGAACTAAGCCGAACCGAGCCGCAGGTCCTGCAGGTGGAGCCGCTCCACCTGGCCGGATGAGTTGGAGTCAGAAAATCCTCAAACCTCGGCCAGCTTCTGCTAACGTCATGTCAGTCCATGTTCAAGGCTTGGTCACATTCCTGTGTCCGTCCAGCAGCTGCCTCACCTGGGAGCACCGAGCAGGGCGGAGACACGGACAGAGCTCTCACTCTGCTGCAATTTCCTGGAACCACAGTCTCTCACTGGCCACGCCCCCTGGGCGGGCTCTGGCGAAACTATCAGTTTGCTGCTTTAACTTTGAAGTAATGGCTTTAAATCAACGCACAGAGGTGGCAGAGCTAAAGTTTTACTCAAGAAAGAGTAGCAGTACTTAAACATGTTGTTACTCAAGGAAAAAGAGGCCGTCCAAGAAAGTACTGAGTAACTGATCAAATTTAATATTTAAAAATGGCATAGTCAGACTGACTAAAATATAAAAATAAGTGGAAATTTTGGTATTTTAAGGACAAAAATGCCAAAAATTCATAGAAGTAACAAAAAATAACAAAATTAGCCAAAATAAAAATGTGTCCAAATCACTTTATTTCAATAAATAACTGAATAAACTTTAACAAAAACTGCAGGTGTGTGGTTTTTGTGAATTTTTGGTTAGCTTTTGTTTGTTTTTCATTCAGTTTGTAGAGAACCCAGAAATTTTACCCAAGTGAGAGTAAAGATACTTCATAACAGAATTATTATGAAGCAAAAAGTAATGTAGTAAACATACTCCTAAAAGTTTTTTTTAAAAGGTAACTCAATCAAATGCAACTGAATAAATGTAATTATTTACTACCTAACTCTGATCATGCGCTCCTAGTGGTGTGTGCATGTATTGCTCCTGGAGTCACGTCTGGTTTGCTGTTATTGTTGCACAATTCAATGCGGAAATGAGAAGTGTACAAACATCCTGAATAACCTGTGTATAATTAGAAAATAGTTTAAATATTTTTACAGTTTCCATTGATGCAATGCAAAAATTAAGATTTGTGCTAGCTGCTAAGATTGCTTATACCTTGGATTGGCTCTGCGCTGCAGCAAGCAGGACAAAAACCCTCTATTAGGAGGCTAAGCAGCAACGACAGACAATATTATCTGGTTTGGAGGTTTAGACAAACCAACAACATTTAACAAAAAGTAAAAAGGTAATGAAAGCTGCTATTTTCAGAGGAAAGTTGAGTGGAAGGAAAAACTGATGAGTCCAAAACATAATCTACAACAGCCACCTACAAACTAATGTTCTCCATGCAAGCCAATGCTATGCAGTAGATGTAGAGCCTTAGTTCGCCCACATCTGTTTTAAAATAGATTTTTATTGGTTCTATATATTTCTATTCCCAAATGTTGAATATCAATTCAGAGTGAAACTCATGACTTATCTAGATTCTTCAAACATAGAGAAATATTTTAAACTTTTATTTCTTGTAGATTTGATGATTCCAGAGAATAAAAATCCAAAATTCAATGTCTGACTACAAATATAATTGTATATAAAATCAATAAAAAACTGATATTTTAAACTAAAACATCAGGTTTGTGAAAAGTATATTAATTTGTATTCATCCATCACCTGGTTGGGGCTCCTTTTGCATAAATTACTGCATCAGTGTGGGAAAGATCAGAATATGGCTGTAATGGTAAAAATAAATGATCTGGAACAAAATTCCTCATTAAATTACAACTTTTAATAAACATCAACAACGACTAAATCAATATGTTGCTCAGGTAGAGACATGGTTAGTCTGACCTCTGGCGGACAGAAAGTATAATTACATCATCATGGACGAAACTTCTCATAGAGCCAAAGTATGAAAAGAGATAAAATAATAAAAAGGTGATAAATATAATTTAGTTTTTTATACAAAAAAAGAAAAAAGGAATCTGAAATCAGATCATTTTAAGCAGCCCTACACAATTTTACACTTGGTGGTAAAGTTTTTTTAATAAGTGGAATTAGACTTTTTAATTGAAGTTGAGTCGTGTTTTTCAAGATTCAAGTAAATAATCCCTGTCTAAGCTGTTATAGACTATTTCAGACAATAAATGGTCAAATTCAAGTAATTTAATCATAAATTTCTCCAATTAGCCTCCAGTGGCAGGAGGAAACTGTCCAGACTTTACTGATGTCAGTAATCAGTAGAGCAGAGTTTAAATTAACTAACCAACCATCACCGCTGGGTTCGATCAGCTAATAGCAGCCGTGGCTAATCTGCCATAGCAATTCATAATCCCAAACTGAACATCCAGCATAAAAATATAAAACTGTAACAAACTGAATGAGTGTTTTTAGGAGTGTTGAAAAACATGAAGAAGATTTAGCTTTTGTTAGTTTTAGTTCAATAAGGTCTGAAAGTAAATTATAGGGATTTTTCTATAAACAATAACAAATAAATACATTACAAAACGTTTCCCAAAAATATGATGAGGTTGTTCTCATAAATTTAAATTATTCATTTGTTTTTTTCAGATTATTGAGGTACAATAATCATTAAACTATGAACCAGGATTGTTTTACAGCAGCATCTGTTGCAATAAAATAAAACGATTAATTCTCAGAAAATTTGAATTACATAGAAAAAAATGAAAATTTTGCATCAAGCTAAATAAATAAATATAAATATTTATCTTGCAAGCTGAATATTTTTGCTTCAAATTATTTTTTTCATGGTGATTTATTAAAGGTTCATATTTATAATTTTGAATTTGAGGAGTTCAAGAAAAATGACATCTTGGATCAGAGGGTTTGTTCAGATCATCAATAAACGACAAAAAAGTCTGAGGTAACAAAATATCAGTGAAGGAGGAAGCAGAAGTAAATTCAGGCATTAAAGGAAGTTTAGATCATTATATCTGCAAGGACAAAATTTAAATACTACAAAATGTAGAGAAGTTGGAGTGTAAAGTACTTCACAGTATTTGTGACCTGATTCTCAGGAGTTTCCTTCTCCTCTTCCTGTATCAGAATTACACCGACTCCCAGCCGCAGGTCCGGCTGGTTCGCCAAATTATGTTTCTGTGCTCTTATGATATGATATGAACAGTTTGAGCTGCTCGCTCTGATTCAGTGGTTTTCTAGACTCCTGAAGATAAAAACTACCTGTAGTAATAATTTAATATCCGTCACCATCTGACCGTCAAATGAAGCAACTGATTTGTTGTTTCATTTGATTTATTAGAGCTCTAAAATGTAAAATCCTAATAATTATGGAATCATTTACATGTTTTCAACTTTGCGGATTAAAACAGGAGCAGTTTAGAGTCGGGTCTGACTCGTCTGGAAGAAATGCAGGAAATGTTTTCCCAGCTCTGACAGAAGCAGACAAACTAGATTATGAGTTTATTTCAAAACGCTGAAACAAAGACGCCTTTAGTCGTCTGCATATTTTCATTTTACAGGTTAGAGAAGAGGAGCTTCCAGAAGCTTTTCTTGGGTGTTGAAATGAGTTCATAATCTAAGCGTGGACAGTTAGTTGGTTTGGATAGAAATATTATGTTTGTGGAGGATTCAGCAGGTTCTGTCAGCGGACTGATCCTGCTGCTGGTTCTGTAAAGGTTTGAACTCTGCTATGGATCCGTGTGGGAAACATTTGAGCCAGACCAAACGGTAAGATGTTTCAGTCTACATTTTGCATCTTACCCACTTTGTTTAAACATCATTTTCCCACTTCACAGCTCTGAACTCGGCCAGGTGTCAGTTAACCGTCTTCGACTATTATTTGAACCCTCCGCTGACGCGAGGTGATTATTTTCTGTTTTTACGTCACATTCATGAAGTAATGCAGTAAAAACATAGTTTTAATTAATTAATAATTATGATTTTTCTTCTGTTTCAGGATCCGACCACTGAAACAAGACACCGATAAGAGCGATGGGCTGAAGAAAATCTGTTTATTTGACCAAACTGAACTCAACAGTGGAAAAACGTAAGAATCTGGTTCTGGTTCTGATTCAGTTACAATCTGTGGGTTCATTCTGATTTTGTATGAAACTTTCTCTATATTCAAATGACTTCATCAAGATGAACTGAATTAGAAAACGAACTCTGGACCTCTTTCCTGAGTATTAGTATATATATTATTATATATTAGAGAATGCACTAAGTAATCCTACTTTTCTTCTTCGCTCTGTTAATCAGTTAATCGCTTTATTTCCTCATCAAGCTAAAAGAGAAAAGTCTCAAACTGACGTCACTCTATTGTCCTCATAATTACTGCAAACACTTTAATCCCAGTTAGTGGGATTGGAAGGAGATGGTTGCGGGTTCAACTCCCAGCATTGCAGTTCTTAACAGTTTATATCATGAATTCCTTTTCCTCTGAAATCCTGCATTAATACAGCAAACCTTAATTTCCTGTGTTAATTTTTCTCTTTCTGCCTTATGAATCATTTATTTACTTCGTGTTTTTGCTGACTCCCACTTCTGGCTCTATACCAGGGGCTATTTGTGGCCCTTAGACTGATTCAGCATAGAACAACATTTACTGACTTTGCTGAAACCAAATCAGCGATAGTCTAATTTATTAAAATATATAATATATAAAAATATAGCAACCACCTTGTAATAAAGTTACCCAAGTCTTGCACAAATTTCTTCAATCGAGCCAAAAAACTTTGAAAACTAGATGTTTCTTTTAAAACAGCAAATATGCAAAATTCTTTTTAAATTTTTGGATCAACATTGAATAACATCCAAATAAAGAGACTACTTCTGCCTGATTTAAAAAAACAGGATTTATAATATCTAGTTAGTAAAAATCAGAAAATGTATGTATATAAAGTTATTTTATTCAATAGAAATATCCAGAACAGTTCAATACTGCGGTGTAAGCGTCAGTATGTGTTGCTTGTCTTATGTTTTCAACGAAAAGGATTGAAAACATTTAGTAAAATCTGTTATTTTTCTCCTCTGAGGGTAACATTTATTTCATAACTGCTTTCTGAAGACAGAAATATCTCTGCTTTTTGTTTCCATCAGCGTCGGCCTGCAGACACCAGTCCCGTCTCCAACCAGCGGTGTGTCCATGAAGAGCGACCGGTCCATGGATCCCATCACCGTGTTCAAAGACCAGCTCCAGCTGCAGAATAAAGGGTGAAGACATCACTGAAACTATCATCTGAAGTAGAAATTTGCATAACAAAATGAGAATAATATAGTGAATAAAACTAATCTGATCTGAACTGCTGTTAGGACTCTGATGAAAACGGCTCTTTTCCACTGTTTCAGCTGAACTTCCTCAGATAAACTTATTTGTTTTATCAAATATAACCAAATAATCATCAGAAAGTCCAATAACATTTTGATCCTAAGCATAAAAATAAAGATTTAAACAGAATTAAGAATAGATAGGCTTTCTAAGGGATATTCAACTGAGACAGAAGAGTCTACCAAATTTGAAAATGATTTAATAATCTGACTGAACTGAACCCAGTTAGCTTGACTTGCATTACGTTGCATTCAAATCAATTCAGGCACTTTATATAAAAAAGGTCATTTTAATTTTATCACAATTAAGTTCCTGTTGATCCCAGTGGTCACCCAGTGCATTAAGCCCAGTTCATTGTTCCAATTAGTCCAAACTGTTTCTGTTTTTGCTTAAAGGATCAGAAGTGAGCAGAGTCCAGTCCCGTCCCCATCCAGCTGTGTCTCCCTGAAGAGTGACCGGTCCATGGATCCAATAACTGTGTTCAAAGACAGAAACCAGTCTGAACACGACGGGTGAGAATCTAATTCTTTCATATTGATTTTCTTAAATTAAGATGCATTGTGGAAGTGTTACCATGTTTCATAATTAAAACTTGCTTGGTTTTAGTCAGGGTCCAGCAGCAGAGATCTGATCGATCAATAGAACCAATCACCGTGTTCAAACGCCTCCCATCTGTGTGGTTGACCTTTTAGAGAACAGAACCATGAACTATTTCATTTTGAAAAGATATTATTCATTGTTTAAGGCAGAGCTTTATGTAGAGAACATTTAATCAAACCTAAAGATGGATCCTAAAATATCCAAACTAAACAATTTAGCTTTTGCTCAGTGATTTGGTTTCACTGTGTGTTCGGCAGAGCAGTTTGGGTTTTCTGACCAAACAGGACATGGGTACACATTTCTAAACTAGTTGCAGTAAAAGTTATTTTTGTAATCAAGTTTTTGTCATTTTGACGCCCCTCCAAAATAAAGTTCTCAGGTCGTATAAAGAGAAATGTAGGTTTGAAATCGACTCTGAAAGTTCAGCTTAAACGCTGGTTGTGAGTCTGTTCTACCTTTTAATCAATCTATAATAATTATTTAATACTCCTAACAATTTCATAAAATGCATTTGATCCTTTTTTTGAGTAGATTTCCCCCTGGTGAATATTAATCATCTGAATCGGGCAGCATGTGGCTATTGATTTGAAATAACTAATAAATATATAAAAGATGTTCCAGCTGGTGGTTCCATGTGTTGGGGAACCTGCCCCCAATTAGAGGCATAAAAATAAAGGATGAGGGTAAAAACAAGAGGAATTATTTATTCTTTTAACATTAAAGCAAAGTTTATTTATGTTTTCTTCATTACATAAGAGGATTTCCTTTGGAAACTGTAGTTAAAGTTTAAATCAGTTGCTCCTTTAGGAAAGAGTGTGATTGCTAGACTCCATTTTGATCACTGGCAGATGTTCTTGTTAGATGCTCAGAAAGTTTCAGCCAGGTTTCCTTCATGCTGCTGTTTTGTTTCTTCCAGGACCGATGAGGAGGAATCTTCCTCCTGTGCTGCCAGCTGCGTGTCGCTAAAGACTGACCGGTCCATGGATCCAATAACTGGCTTCAAAACTGGAGACCAGCCTGAGCATAAAGAGTGAGAATATAAATAATGAAAAAACAAACACTGTATTCATCAGAGGAGAATTGTTTTACAGGGAACCTGTTTGTATTTCCATTCGGTCTCTGCTGCTTCTAGAAACGGGACAAACACTAAAAAACCCATCCAGGTGTTTATGGGTGATAATAAATGTTTTGCGATGCCACAATCACCTAGCAACACAAGTGAAACTCCAGCATGTTTGGTCAGATGGTTTTAGCGCTGTATGTGCTGTACAATGGCTGCTGGAAAAGAAAAAGAGTTTTATTTTTGATTTACCATTCAGAAACCACTGCTGCATGCTTGATAGTCGTGCAGGAGGTTCCACTTTTTCTGGTTCTGGTTCTGACTCAGGGTCAAAGATGTACGGTTGTACCGCTGTCCGTCTGTTTGTAGCAGGTTTCAACATAAAGTGTGAGTGTCCACTTCATTCAGTCTGTCTCTGGACATGAACGTGTTTCTGAAAAAAACAATCAGTCACACATCTAGGTTTTCCTTGGAAATGCTTTTACTGTCAGTAAACTTCTGGTTGTTTTGTTTCTACCAGGATCCAGCAGCAGACAGCAGCTGTGCCCTCATCCAGCTGTTTATCCATGAAGAGCGACCGGTCCATGGATCCAATCACTGTATTTAAGTCTGTTCAGAACAGGTGAGAATAGAAACTATCAACTGTTTACTTTTAAAAAACATCATATTGATAATTTAAAGCAAGTGTTTATGTAAAGAAAGGTAATCAAAACTACTTTTCTTCAGACGTTCATAATGAAGCAGTTAAACTTGTGCTGAGGGATTTGGGTATTTTGGTAAATCCTGAAGCAACTTGTGCTAAAATGTGTCATTTTCTGCAGTGATGAGCTGCAGGACTCAACGGTTCTCAGTGTTCAGTCTGTTCATCACCAAACTGATCTGGACTCCATTTTTAAGGCAAGAAACATTTTAGATTAAACACTTTATTGTTACAATAAATTACGAGGCTCCACTGGGAATAAATCATTTGGGGATTTTTATGGACCAATTTAATGATGTTGTAAAGATCACAGTTATGTGGATTCAATATAAATATAGTTTCTAATTTATGTTTTTCCTTTTTGTTTCAGGCTCTGGAGGAAAGCATCATAGGTTTTGTGAAGTCAGAGTTAGAGAAATTGCTAAACGTTGTTGGACCAGATTACCATGAATACTTAAAGAACCAGAGAGAGAATGAAGAGTTGCTGGATGGAGGAGAAGAAGAGCAGGAAAATACCAGCGGAGAGTCATTTCTGAAGCTCACACTCGACTTTCTGAGGAGGATGAAGCAAAAGAGGCTGGCGGATTATCTGCATAGCAGTAAGGTTACTTTAACTTTTTTTTTTTACCCCTCCAGGGGGTCTTTTTGTGGACTCTAGTGTCCCTTATATGACAGTGGGCTGACAGGAATGGGGAAGGAGAGGAAGACATGCGGCAAATGTCGTCGGGTCCGGGATTCGAACCCGCGACGGCCGCGTCGAGGACTCAAGGCCTCCAAATACGGGTCGCGCTAACCGCTACGCCACCACAGCACGCCCCAGATTACTTTAACTTTTAAAACATGATCAACTTAAAGTTTGCAAAACGACCAACTAAATTAGTGCTTTTGAATTTATGCTTAAACATTAATTTACGGGAAGCTTTAAAATGTACTCAACATTTTTAAAGTTATCAAAATGCTAAAGAATTTGTTCTTCTATTAGCACATTAGTGGCACTGTGCCAACCGCTGTATACCAGGAACCTCAGTGGGACATGAGGCCAACCTCGTGACGTTTCCTGTATTTAATGCTGCAGGAGTTGTTGTTTGCATTAAATCATATAAAAACTTTTAAATGCTGGGGTACTTCAGTTGTTTCATGAAAAATGTCATATTTTACACGATAAAAAACATTACAGAGGTCTTTTCTTTGTACAGAGACCTCTTCAACGAAGAATCAACGAGGACACAAGTCTAACCTGAGGAAGAGATTCCGGTGTGTGTTTGAAGGGATCGCTAAAGGCGGAAGCCCAACTCTGCTAAACCAGATCTACACGGAGCTTTACATGACAGAGGGAGGAACCGGAGAGGTCAACGAAGAGCACGAGGTCAGGCAGATTGAAATCACCTCCAGAAAACAAGACAGTCCTGAAACAATCAGAATAGAAGACATCTTTAAGGTTCATAATGACAACGCTCAGCCAATCAGAACGATGCTCACTAAAGGAGTTGCTGGCATTGGGAAAACCATCCTAACGCAGAAGTTCACTTTGGATTGGGCCGAAGACAAATCAAATCAGGATATTCATTTTACTTTTCCGTTTACCTTCAGAGAGCTGAATGTGCTGAAAGAGAAAAGATTCAGTTTGGTGGAACTTGTTCACCGCTTCTTTCCAGAAAGCAAAGAAATCTGCGATTTTGAACAATTTAGCGTTTTGTTCGTTTTTGATGGTCTGGATGAATGTAGACTTTCTCTGGACTTCCACAACAGTCCGATCCTGACCGACGTTACAGAGTCCACCTCAGTGGACGTCCTGCTGATAAACCTCATCCGGGGGAAACTGCTTCCTTCCGCTCGCCTCTGGATAACCACGAGACCTTCAGCCGTCAGTCAGATCCCTCCTCAGTGTGTGGATGTGATGACAGAAGTCAGAGGATTTTCAGATTCCAAAAAGGAGGAGTACTTTAGGAAGAGGTTTAAAGATAAGAAGCAAGCCAACAGGATCGTCTCCCACATCAAATCTTCACGAAGCCTCCACATCATGTGCCACATCCCGATCTTCTGCTGGATCAATGCTACAGTCCTGGAGGATATGCTGAAAACCAGAGAAGAGGGGGAGCTGCCAAAGACCCTGACAGAGATGTACATCCACTTTTTAGTTGTTCAGACCAAAGTAAAGAAGGTTAAATATGATAAAGGAATGGAAACAGATCCTCACTGGAGTCCAGAGAGCAGGAAGATGATTGAGTCTCTGGGAAAACTGGCTTTAGATCAGCTGCAGAAAGGAAACCTGATCTTCTATGAATCAGACCTGACAGAGTGTGGCATCGATATCAGAGCAGCCTCAGTGTATTCAGGAGTGTTCACACAGATCTTCAGAGAGGAGAGAGGGCTGTACCAGGACAAGGTGTTCTGCTTCATCCATCTGAGTGTTCAGGAGTTTCTGGCTGCTCTTCATGTTCATCTGACCTTCATCAACTCTGGAACCAACCTGCTGATGGCAGAAACAGGAGAGCTAGATTCTGCAGCAACCCTCCTTCATCAGCTCGCTGTTGACAAGGCCTTACAGAGTCCAAACGGACACTGGGACATGTTCCTTCGCTTTCTGTTAGGACTTTCTCAGCCAGTGAATCAAATATTGCTACGAGGCCTAAACACACAAACACAAAGCAGCTCACAAAGCAACCAAGAAACAATCCAGTACATCAAGAAGAAAATCAGCGATAATGTGTCTGTAGAGAAAAGCATCAATTTGTTCCACTGTCTGAATGAGCTGAACGACCGTTCTCTGGTAGAAGAGATCCAACAGTACCTGAAATCAGGAAGCCTCTCCACAGACAAACTGTCTCCGGCTCAGTGGTCCGCTCTGGTCTTCATCTTACTGTCATCAGACGAAGACTTGGACGTGTTTGACCTGAAGAAATACTCTGCCTCAGAAGATGCCCTACTAAGGCTGCTTCCAGTGGTCAGAGCCTCCAGCAGAGCTCTGTAGGTACACACAGGATTTCATATCCAGTCTCTCACATTTCAAACAGCCTTCAGTTTTCTGCTCTTTGTTTTTTCTAATCCCAGACTGAGTGGCTGTAACCTCTCTGGGAGAAGCTGTGAAGCTTTGTCTCCGGTTTTAAGCTGCCAGTCTTCCAGTCTGAGAGAACTGGACCTGAGTAACAACAAGCTGGAGGACGTAGGAGTGAAACTGCTTTCAGTGGGACTGGAGAGTCCAAACTGCAAACTGGAATCCCTCAGGTCAGAACAGGCTGGTGTTTGACTGGTTACACTTGTTTCAAATCTTTGGTTGAACCAAGCTTGTAAAGTTTTCAAACTCCCCACCCCATCCCAATTTTAGTCTTACAGGATGTCTAATCACGGAGGATGGCTGTGCTTCTCTTGCCAAAGCTCTCAACTCCAATCCGTCCCACCTGAAGGAGCTCGACCTCAGTTACAATCATCCTGGAGACTCAGGAGTGATGATTCTGTCTTCCAGGTTGAAAGATCCACACTGCAAACTAGAAACACTCAGGTCTGAAACTTAATTTCTCCCCATCTTTGTTGACTGAACCAACTCCTCACTTTGAGATGTTAACACAACCAGCTCTCCATCCAACGGAGAATCAGATTCCTGAACCAGCTGAGTTTGACTCTGATCAGGTTCTGTAGAAAATCTATTTAGCCGGTTTACTGAGGAAGACTCGCCTGGCCAACCTGAATGTCCCATCCATCAGACTGAGAAGCGCCGATTCATAGATTGGACCCATTAACGATTGTCCTCCCTTTATTTTCCAACCTGCTCCTGACTGATCCAGGTATTATTTAGTGATTTGTATGGAGCTGCAGGGATGTCTTACTAACTTCCTCCTATAAATGTATGAACAATTTTAGCACATATTAATGTAGCAGCGCAGATTATTAGAATAATAACAATAATCAATTTAATTTAGCCTGTCTTTCCCTAATGGTGAAGCTGAAGGATTTTAAATATTTGCTTTGGGAAACAGAATGACTTTCATACGCCTGTCAGATCTGATCAGTTTCTTGTAGAGAAGCAGGTCCAGCTCAGTCTTCGTTTTGTCTGAGTGGATAGATGTACAGTTGAATCTCAGTAAATCATTAGATAAAGGAAAAGTCGACTTATTTAACTGATTAAAAATATTCCAGTAAGGCCTGTTTGTTGGTGATACTGCAGCAGGTATCGCTGCTTTCACTATGTGGATACAAAGTCCTGTTAGCAGAGCGAGACATGAAGTTCTCCAACATGTCCTGGTGGGACGCTGCACTGACCCGGGACTTGATAAAGCAGATAAAGCTACATTCATACAATCTCTGAGTGTAGAAACGTGTTGGTAACATATTCAGCCCCTTTGAGACATTTTAATTCCCTTCTGCTTTTCTTCCTGCAGAGTGAACCACTGTGGAAAGCAGTGGCTAACACCTGGACTCAAGAAGTGTAAGTTTCAATAATAATGATGAAGAAAATTTATTCACATGCATTTTTACTTTAAAGTAATATTTGACCAACTTTATTTATTACATACAGTAGTTTTTCCATGGCTTGTTGACGTTTCTAAGCTCCTCCTCTACTTATCTGTTCATTTGTTGCCTGGGTTCATTTCCTTGTCCACATTCTTTCCATCATCATTCCAGTATAACCAGCTTCTGATGTTTTGAGCTGCACTTTCTTCTGCCTCAAGTATTTTATAATCCCTTACTAGCAAACTGAAGTTGCCTTGTCATTCTCACAGTTACCTGTTTTTTATGCTCTTCATGATCGAATGCCTCATCAGTAAAGATTCTTTTATTTTGCTTTCTGTAGCTTTGATTCTCTCTGAAATATTACTTTGGACATTATTTAATCCCAACAGAAACATGATTCAGCACGTTTTTAAGTAGATACTGTAATGGAGGCCCACGCCTGTTTTGTCTCTCCTCAGATTTCTGTGAACTTGAATTGGATCCAAACACAGCCGGCCGAAAGCTGGTTCTGTCCGACAACAACAAGAGCGCAAAAATCGTAACCACAGAGCAGCCGTACCCTGATCACCCAGACAGATTCGAATGGAATCAACTTCTGTGCACAAATGGCCTGACTGGCCGCTGTTACTGGGAGGTGGAGTGGAGTGGGAGGGTTCTGGTGTCGGTGAGCTACAGATCACTCACCCGGCGAGGCCTGAGCAGCGACTGCTGGTTTGGTGGGAACGAGCTGTCGTGGGGCCTCAGGTGCTGTGACGACGTTGGTTACGCCATCTGTCATAAGAACAACATGGCCATCGTCCCCCTGCCGCAGTCCTGCCTCTCCCACAGGATTGCTGTGTATTTGGACCGTCCTGCTGGGACTCTGTCTTACTACCGAGTGTCTGCTGACACACTGACGCACCTTCACACCTTCAACGCCACGTTCACCGAGCCGCTGTACCCTGGCTTTGGGTTCTGGTTTGATTCCTCGGCGTCTCTGTGTTCTCTGTAAGGAACATCAGGAAGGAAAATCCACTTTCAGTGTCACTATTATGTAAAACAGCATAAATAATATTGATATTGTGATGAAACTAGAGATAGAAAGAGCAATGAGAATAAACAAACAGCCACAAACGTTTTTTTCTGATTATTGTTTTACGTTATTTTTGAACAATGTGTCATTCTTCTTATCTTTTAAATGTTTTATTGTCTTCATTAATCTCTGATTTGCTTCAGCCTCATGTTTTACTAAGGGTGAACCATCGGCCCTTTTCAAAATTGTGGAGCAAGTTGTAATTAAATATTAAACTTTCTTTCTAAATGGCTGTAAGTTTCCATTAAAACACTTTTGTGTCTATTGACTCTGTGGTGTGACGAGTTTTTTATTATTTTATTAACATCTTTGTTGTACACACAAATTATTATCATTATTTGTGTTGATCTGTTTCAATACCAAAGTAACTTTGTTTCAACAAATGGTTTTTAAAAATGTGCTTTGTAAATAATATTGATTTTAATGTGTTGACATGAGTTTAC
This sequence comes from Xiphophorus maculatus, assembly GCF_002775205.1. Lineage (NCBI taxonomy): Eukaryota > Metazoa > Chordata > Actinopteri > Cyprinodontiformes > Poeciliidae > Xiphophorus > Xiphophorus maculatus. The sequence continues at coordinate 4,030,700 of NC_036457.1, forward strand.
TAATAACTCAGGTCCTCTAAACACAAAATAATAAAAATCCAGCAATATTCAATATTTAAAACATTCCTGGAAAGTTTATTTTAGGGCTGGAACTTAAATGCCTTAAATACATAAAATTTAGGCATGGAAATGTTTAACTCAATTAGTCACATTGTTTTGTTTTTTACATATTTTGTGGATTTCATAGATTATATTTGGCTGAAATGTATCTCAAAAGCATCAATAAAATATAAGTTCATGGAGAAAAACACGGATGAAGTAAAAATATAATTTCCCATCTTTCTTTACTAAATTTTACAAAAACAACTGCTGACGGAGTGATGGCAAAATGTTTTACTTTCTGCACTACTGTAATAAAACACCTACATATTTTACTGTAGATTTTTTCTGGACTCTTATTTTGATCGCAGCAGGCGAACATGTGACCAGATTATAGAAAAGGATGGAGTTTCCACTCTTCTTCTTTGGAACAAACAGGAACTGTAAGTATTTTCCTAAAAGCTCCTCCTTGGTTCATGACAGGACAGACCGGTTTCATGCTCCTGTTGAGTTTTCTTCATCAACATCGCAGTTATGAGGCTGAGTGCAGCGATAAGCCAAACGCACGCAGTCGTCTGGTCTGACGAGGAATAATCAGCGCCGTCTCTCCAGACGATGGACAGTCGACAAATTTCTACTTAAAGTTAAATCAGCAGGTAAGAAAATCCGTCAAAAGAAATCTGTAAATCTGTTTTACTGTGTTCACATTGTAGTTTGAAGCTGGGCTTTGGTGTGTTTGTAAATTTGAATGTTGCACAGAAATGTTTTTTTGGTAAAGTACAATAATCATAAAGTATTGAACATCTACATCTGTGTGTTATTCTTATATAACATCTACAACACTGTGACGGTAATATATATATATATATATATATATGTATATATATATATATTCGTTTATTTAACCAGGTAAACCCCGCTGAGATCTAGATCTCATTTTCAAGAGGAACCTGGGCAAAAAAATTTGCAATACATAGCAACCTGGTTACAAGATAAAAACAATTAAAACATATGCACAAGTATAAAACAATAAAACCAATTTAAAAACAATGACGCTGTTCCATAGAATCTTGTTTCCTGTTTTTAAGAACTGCTAAAAATAAGTCCAGTGAAATCATTTCTGACATCAGTGAAAAATGCAGGAAGTGTCAAAACTTCCCAAACAACTTTGGATCAAGATGAATGTTAATTATTCGTGCTGATAGTGTGAGACTCAAACCTTAAGAGTTTTAGAGCATTTTAAAACATAATGTATCCTCAAATGGATCATTTTGTATCTTACTAATTCACATTAAATTGTTAATAATACATATTCTGACCAAAAATACTGTGTATGTGCCATACTGAAGGGAATAATTTGACATAAGTGATGACTCAGCATGTTATTCTTTGTGATAAGGTGTGAAAAATGAATGCTGGACATTTGTCACCTAAAACACGTCTTGGTGTGGAAGATGAGCGTCAGGGTGAAGCTCAGAGGTGAGATAATTATCTGACTGGCTGTTAATCCATTTTTCTGACACTTCATTTCAACTCTGCGCTTTGTGATTCATTTGTTAAAGAACAAACCTACAAAAGGCAGAATCCAGTGAATGTGAACCAACCTGGACGCCACTGAAGAATAAACGTTCAAAAGACTTTGATTTAGATTTTAGTGCCTCGCCTTGTAAGACGCAGTAAGTAAAGTTTTATTCTCCAACTTTCTGTGACTCACATTCCCACCATTAGGCAAACCAACAGTGACCTGTGTTTGTTTTAAAGCTTGGCGCAGGAACACGAAAGCAAAGACTCTGGAACTGGACCAGAACCAAGACTTGAACTACATGGTGTGTCTTTGAAAAGTGACAAATTTCTCCAGAAACCAATGGATTTCAAACCACCACCTTCTATAAAAACCCGGTATGTTTGTGTAAAAGTGTTTCACGTTATATGGACCTCATAGGCTTTCATTGTCATGTGGGTACACAGTTTTCTTCAGGGGAAAAAAGTTATTTTTACTTAAATTATTTTGTTTTCATTGTCTACATATTGTCAGGCTTCTGGAAAATGATCAATATTTGTTGATATTTATAATAAGAAGTAGTTTCTGACTATTTTTTACAAGAAATAAACATGTTTGTGTAATATTTTCAGATGCCATGTGTATAGTTTGAGTTTTTGAACTATTAATGTGATAACAAGGGGGAAAAATGTTGCTCTCTAAGTCAGCACAGAAAACCATCTGCTGCAGTTTGGGTGGGTTACTGGAATCTGCTGGGATTCCTTCATGCACTGAGTGATAACTGGATTCAACTGGAATGTAGCATTTATTATTGGCTCAAAATAACTTTTTCCAAAAGTTTCTCCAGATAACATGTTGGGAATAAATGAACTGAACTGAATTGAATTATTGTCAGCTAGCAGAAGAAAGAGCTGGAGAGCCATTGGATTAATATTGGATCAGAAACAGCAACTATCCAACTGGAAAGGTTTAAAACAGAACAACTACAGAACATCATTGGAATAAAAGTCCAAAATCTGGTGAAAGACAAAAGCTTTGGAGAGAATATTAAAGTTAGTGAAACAAATAGTTTTGCCCTAATCAGATATGTAAATTAGCACTTTATTTCTATTTAATTGAAATGTAACAAACGTTCCTCTGAGTTTCCAATAGAAAAATTAAATCTCGGATTAGATCAAAGCAGAAATAGATTATGCTTTTTCTGGAAGACCGGCAACAAATATAACAGAGTTTGTGTGAATCACGTTTCTATTACAATTTGATGAGCTAATTGTATTTTACTCTCAGTAAAACTCCAGCCTCCCCTGTAACCTGCATGTCAGTGAAGAGCGACTCTTCCATGGAGATCGCAACACAGTTTAAAAACAGATGTCAAACTTTTCATCACAGGTAAATGGTTGAATTTTCCGTTAACGTTACATCTCATATGGCATCAGTTTAAATCTAAATTTCTTTCTTTGGCAGCGTCAGCCAAGAGTTCCCAGATGAATCTGGTGGTGAATCTGCTAAAGTCCAGCATCAAAAGGAGCTAAACTCTGTATTTAAGGTAAAAACAAATTATTACACAACCTTAAAAGATAAAGAAAAAACACTCAATCTAAAGTTGTAACGTCTAATTACTTATATTACTACCAGACACATACAGTATCTTTCTGCCTTATTGGTTTATTGGTGCCACATTCTGTGTTACAGCAAGTGATCAGAAGTGGGAGACTCTGTTATCACTACAGTGGAGAATAATGTCATTAATGGCATAAAGAGAAATATCTGAGTCTGTTTTGGTTGCTTTCCTCAAACCATAATCGTTTAGTTTCCTATTTTTATTGTAACATTTGAAGGCTAAATAAGCTTCTTTAGCAGCGCTGCATATTTAGTCTGCAATAGATTTATCATAGAAAGTTCCCTGAAGTAACTGGTTGACCATGACAGAGAAAAACGATGCAAGAAATTCAGTTGCAGCAACTTTGTAAGTTTGTTCACGTTTCTGAATTTCTACAGTCTGTGAAATTAAATTGAACACGTGTCCGTTCCAGATGCTTGAGGAAAACCTTAAGACTTTTATGAAAAACGAGCTGCAGAAGTTTCAGATGATTCTGAGTTCTGAATATTCAGAAGCTCTAGAAAATCAGGAGGAAGAAGATGAGAGAAACGCTGCAGATCAAGAGCAGGCGAAGGGCAGCAGGGAGACATTTCTAAAACTATCGCTCCTGTTCCTGAGAAGAATGAGGAAAGACGATCTGGCCGACTGTTTGTGGAACAGTAAGAGATTTTCAACTGATTTAGTTTCACGTCTACATCACAGCCATATGTTGTTCCAAATCTGAAATTATTTTAAATAACTATTAATTATTGCATTTAGAGGTTCTGTTATTAATCTCATTGACTTTTTTTAGGAACCTGCACAACAGAATGCACACAAAACCTAAAGTCTAGCTTGAGGAAAAGGTTCTGCTGTGTGTTTGAGGGGCTCGCTAAAGCAGGAAATCCAACACTGTTAAATCAGATCTACACAGAGCTGTACATCACAGAGGGAGGGGATGGAGAGACCAATGAAGAGCATGAGGTCAGGCAGATCGAAGCTGCATCAAGGAAGCAGCGTATTCAAGAAAAAACTGTCAGACAGGAAAACATCTTTAAAGCTTCATCTGAAAAAGACAAACCGATCAGAACAGTGATGACTAAGGGAGTGGCTGGAATTGGCAAAACACTCCTAACGCAGAAGTTCGCTCTGGACTGGGCAGAAAACAGAAGCAACCAGGACATCCAGTTCATTTTCCCCTTCACTTTCAGAGAACTCAATGTTCTTAAACACAAACGGTTCAGTTTGGTTGAACTTGTTCATCACTTCTTTAATGAATCCAAAGAAGCACAAATCTGCAGATTTAACGATTTCCAAATTGTGTTCATATTTGACGGGTTGGATGAGTGTCGACTTCCTCTGGACTTCCACAAAAATGAGATCCTGACCGACGTGACCGAGTCCACCTCACTAGATGTTCTGCTGACAAACCTCATCAAGGGGAAACTGCTTCCCTCCGCTCGCCTCTGGATAACCACACGCCCCGCAGCAGCCAATCAGATCCCTCCTGAGTGTGTTGACATAGTTACGGATGTAAAAGGGTTCACTGATGTACAGAAGGAGGAGTACTTCAGAAAGAGGTTTATGGACCAGAAGCAGGCTAGCATGGTCATCTCCCACATCAAGATGTCACAAAGCCTCCACATCATGTGCCACATCCCGGTCTTCTGTTGGATCAGCGCCACCGTTCTGGAAAACGTTCTGAAAAACAGACAAGGAACAGAGCTACCCAAGACCCTGACTGAGTTATATATCTACTTCCTGCTGGTTCAGAGCAAGGTAAAGCAACTGAAATATGAAGAGGGAGCAGAGACAGATTTAACCTGGAGTCCAGACAGCAAGAAGATGATTGAGTCTCTGGGGAAACTGGCTTTTGATCAGCTGCAGAAAGGAAACCTGATCTTCTATGAAACCGATCTGGTAGGATCTGGCATTGATATCAAGGCGGCTTCAATTTATTCAGGAGTTTTTACACAGATCTTTAAGGAGGAGAGTGGGATTTACCAGGACAAGTTGTTCTGCTTCATCCATTTGAGTGTTCAGGAGTTTCTGGCTGCTCTTCACATCCATCTGACCTTCGTGAACTCTGGTGTCAACCTGCTGGATGACAAACAGCCAAAACAAAGCATATCTAAGGCCTTTAAAAACCAGCCTAATATGAGAAAACTCCACCAAACTGCTGTAGACAAAGCTTTACAAAGTCCAAACGGTCACCTTGATTTAGTCCTTCGCATACTCGTAGGTCTTTCACTGCCAGCCAATCAAACGCTACTCCGAGACCTGCAGACACAAACAGCAAACACCTCACAATCAAATCAGGAAACAGCTGAATTCATCAAGAAGAAGATCAGTGATGGTCTGTCTGCAGAGAAAAGCATCAACCTGTTCCACTGTCTGAACGAACTGAATGACTGTTCCCTTGTGGAAGAAATCCAGCAGTATCTGAGATCAGGAAGTCTTTGCACACGAAAACTGTCTCTGGCTCAGTGGTCGGCTCTGGTCTTCATCTTACTGTCATCAGAAAAAGATCTGGACGTGTTTGACCTGAAGAAATACTCGGCTTCAGAGGACGCTCTTCTGATGCTGCTGCCAGTGGTTAAAGCCTCCAACAAAGCTCTGTAGGTGGATGGACTCGCACAAAAATAACTCTCACAATGCAAATCAAGAATCATTTTCAGTTTTATGTAAATTGTTTTCCAGGCTAAGCGACTGCACCCTCTCTGAGAAAACATGTGAAGCTATATCCTCAGTCCTTAGTTCCCAATCTTGCTGCTTGAGAGAAGTGGACCTGAGTCATAATGACCTGGAGGACGTAGGAATGGAAGCGTTGTCTTCTGGGATGTTGGGTCAACAATGTGGACTGGAATCACTGAGGTATGAAGCACCTGGTCATCAATATAAACATCAGTGGTGGGCGAACATCCGCCAATCTGCTAACACGCTAAGAGCAGAGCTAATTTCTTATTTAGCATTATTGTTAACTTTGAAAATGTTTAGTTCACTTAGTTTTTTTTAATGGACATTTTTTCCATATAAATTCTAGTTGCTAATTTACTCAGTCAGTTTGCAAACTTTTTTAAGTGTTAGCATTAGCTTTCTCTAAATACCATCTTAGTGTAGGACTTTAGCATTAACAGAACTAATGTTTATGATTTCTGCTTTAGGGTTAGCACAACTAGCTTTCCAGTTAGCAGTAACAACCACTGGGTGTTTGCATAATCTATGCAATATTTTACCATTGCATTTGTTTTTCAGGGTAGCTGACTGCAACCTGTCACAGAAGAGCTGTGAGACTCTTTCCTTGTGTCTCCGTTCAAAGAGCTTCAGGCTTAAGAGTCTGGATTTGAATCACAACTTCCTGCAGGATGTCGGACTGAAGCAACTTTCTGATGGATTGAAGAGTCCATACTGCAAACTAGAAAGTATTAGGTAAGAGAAAGCATGCAAACCAAAATGTTTTTTATTCAAGAAGTTGACCAAAAATTTTAAATAAAGAAAACGTTTTTAAACGTAAGATAGCAGCACGTCAAATCAGATGCATATGTGTTAAAATAAAACGGATTCTAATTGTAAAATTGTGTTTGCAGTTTGTCGGCATGTAGCCTCTCAGAGCAGAGCTGTGAAACTCTGGCCTCAGCGCTCAGCTCTCCCTCCTGCAAGCTCAGATCTCTGAATCTGAGCCACAACAACCTGGGAGATTCGGGGGTGAAGCGGCTCTGTGTTGAACTGGAGAACAAACACTGTCAAATGGAGACCGTCATGTTCGTTGGTTTTATTATTAAGGCTTCTAGCACGTTCCTCTAATTCACAATTTGTGTTGTGATTATTATCAAGATCCAGACAATTATGTAACAAATTAACTGGGAAACTGACATGAAATTCACACCCGTCAGTTTATTCCTACCTTCACTTATGTGAAAGTAGAATCCAGATTTCAGGATTGTTCACATCTGATCAAACTGGGACAAATTAAATACTGACACCAGTCTGTTTTGGTTTGTCTGATAGTTTAAAGTTGCCTCCTAAATGTACTTTAATATGTTTTCTCATCTGCAGTGGACTCTTCCTCACAGAGTCCACTGCATTTTCCATTGTTTTCATCATAAAACAACTTTCTAATTACATATTTTTCTTGAATATTTTTTTTTTATCACTTTTTCAAATGTGAGTAACACCTGCAGGTTGTTACCAGCATTTGGTGTGAATTTCGTGTCAGTGGGCCCATTACAATTACTGTGTAAAATGGTGATGCAATTAATAATTAATTCCCCCCATTGTTTATATATTTTTGTATCACATCTTCAAGATTTAATTTGCTTTTAGAAGGAAGTACACAGAAAAATATATCTTCAGCAAAGTTGTTGAGAAGCAAAACTATTGGCTAAAAAAAAGTGCCATTCAAAATAAGACTTAAAAAAATAACTGAAATCCATGAAATTCACTCTGTACATTAATCCTGTTTAATCTTTTTATTTTTCTAGACTTTGTGGATGCCAACTCTCAGAAAGATGCTGTAAATATATATCTGCAGTTCTCAGCACTCAGCCATCCAGACTGAGAGAGCTGGACCTGAGTAACAACAACCTGACAGATGCAGGAGTGCAGCAGCTGTCCAGTGGCCTGGGCAGTCCACACTGCAAGCTGGAAACTCTCAGGTCAGTTCACTCTGATGTGTTTATGATTCTTTGTAGACTTAAACATAACTCGTGATATTTCTCAAACACCAGACTGTCAGGCTGTCTGGTCACAGAAAAAGGTTGCGGCTATCTGGCATCAGCCCTGAGCTCCAACCCCTCTCCTCTGAAAGAGCTGGACCTGAGCTACAACCATCCAGGAGTCGTAGGGAAACAAATGCTGTCTTCTGAGCAGAAGGGTCCACTGTGGAAACTGGCTAATCTGAGGTATCACCACATGCAATCTACCAGCAAACATTATCAGACATTTTATTGTGAAAAGTTCTTGGAAGTTCATGAACACAGATTTCCTTAGCTCTAGACTTTATTACCAGATAAACAATTTTTCAACACAGCCCTCTCTTTTGATTATAAGAAAATACATTTAATATTTTATATGAGTCACATCAAAGCTGATTTAATTCCCACAGTTCTTGTGGCTTTGTGCAGAAGTTCCTTTGCTCTTTTTCTTGTCAGATGCTTTTCCATTTCTCTCTAGCTCTGCTAGCTTGAGGAGCAAAGCAGTTTGATGAATTTGACTGGCAGCCAATCAGAAAATGAGCATCAGAAAAAAATGTGAAATAAATTTTAACTTGTATTTTATTTTTTTTAAAATGACATAATTACAGAAAAAACTAACAAACTTAAAAAACAAACTTAAGATAAAAACATTTATGGTATTTGATTCTTTTATTTTTTCCCCTCCAACTTTCTGAGGGATCTGATTTTGAGATATCAGTTATAATTCTCTCTATTAGCGAACAAAATTAGGAAAATTGGAAAAATGATAAGCCCTCATCAAAAATGTCTCAGTACCTACGTAGGAGAAACATAAAAAACAAATATTGTTTCTGCTTTTCTCTGCAGTTTGGAGCAAGGCGGAGAGCACAGGCTAAAACCTGATGTCAGAAAGTGTAAGTTTCATAAACAATTACATATAAAGCTGGGAATTGTTCTATTATGACATCATTTTAATTGATGGAGTCGTTAATATTTAAAGAGACTAATTTTCCCTCTCCATCAGATTTCTGTGAACTTGAACTGGACATGAATTCAGTGAACAGGCAACTCCAGCTGTCTGACAACAACACAAAGATTAGACAGGTGGATGATGAGCAGCCATACCCCGATCATCCAAACAGATTCCAGACCTGCTGGCAGCTCATGTGCCGAAATGGCCTGACTGGTCGCTGTTACTGGGAGGTGGAGTGGAAGGGAGCAGTTCTCCTCTCCGTGAGCTGCAAAGGAATCAAACGAAGTGGGAAAAGTGAGGCCTGCAGGTTTGGAAGGAACGATCAGTCCTGGACGTTGGAGTGCTCTGACGTGTTTGGTTTCGCCGCCTGGCATGTTAACAGAGAAACAACCATCCTTGGTTCCTCTGCCGCCCACAGAGTAGGAGTTTATCTGGACCATCCTGCAGGAATGCTCTCCTTCTACGATGTCTCCTCCGATACATTGAAGCATCTCTACACCTTCTGCGCCACATTTACTGAACCCGTTTATCCCAGTTTTGGTTTGTGGTCTGGAGCCTCAGTGTCACTGTGTTCAGCAGCTTCAAAGAAACCAGCAGCTTAAAGATGTTTCAGGATAAATACAACAGCTTTACATAATTATACGCACAATAGCTCTGTGCGTAACAAAAAACGTTCTATGTGAATAGGTAAGTTAAGCTGTTACACTTCTAAAAGTAAGATATATTTAACTATGTCATGTTTTCTATCAAACCAAATGATATCCACACATCCCAGTTTATGTTTTATGATGGAGGAACAGCACCGTTTGAAAACCAACAGATCTGCTAACATAACCGTTACTGTCTGTCAGCCATTACAACCCTTTAATCTGTTGTTAACATTAGTAATGTGCTTTTCCGAGCCGTCTTTAAACGCATCATGAGCTCATCATACTCTGTGACCACAGTATGTTGTGACAGTAGGAGGCGCTGTTGCATTTTTACACTTTGCTTTACTCCCCTAAAATATAAGCTTTGCAAACAAACAGAAAAATAAAGAAAAAGCCGAACAACAAATAAAAACTAACATTTGAGCACTAAGAACTATCTTAGTGGTCTGTGACTGATATATTTCCATAATAAACATAATAATGGTGGTCAAATTGTAGGGAGCAGCTTTAAATTATGATTTACGCTTTGTGACGCTTAATGCCCGTTATTGAAAATAAATTGATGTACATTTGTCACTGTTTATTGGTAATATTGTATATTCATTATTGGTTTGCTTCAGTTGGTCATTTCTGTAAATTCTGAGGAATTTGGTTTATAGCAAACAAAAAACACAAACTCACTTTCTCAGAAAATTACAAGGCTGATGTGTTTGGCTTTTTACTCCAGAAATATGCAGGAACAGTTTATCTTTTATCAGCTTGAGCTAAACTCACGTAACAACGATGTGAAAACCAGTCCGACCTGTGGAGAGCTGGAGCTAAACAAACTAACCTCTCCTTCCTTCCTCCTTCCTCTCAGAGTTAAGGGGATTTTTTTTACCACAAAAGTTTTGTTTTCTGGACATGACGTTTATTAGAGACATCATTGTTGTCTCTAATAACAGGATATGTTCACTGGGACAATAAAATGGAAATAAAACTCTTTTCTCTCCAAAATGATCCTGAAGATTAATATAATGTGTTTCTGGTCTGAATTGTTATTATCCTGGACATAGTCATGGCCTTTTAATCAGATAATATAAGTTTATATATGAATTATAACCAACAACAGACTAAAATATGGGGGGATGGATCCATCAAAATGTTACGTTTTGGACTTTTGCCTTAAAATCCTCCGATCTTCGGGGCTCATCTCCCAAAACTGAAAACATTTCCTCATTTAATATTCAGCAGTTCTTAGATTATACATTTATATTGCAGAGTGGTGCAGTGAAACGTTAGTAAATGTAGGCACATTAAATACTTTAAATGTGTAACATATAAATATATACATTTTAAATTCGATGACACATTTCATTTGTAGGAGTTATTGCTGCAAAAATCATTGACTCATTGCAGTCAGCAGAGTTTCCTTGGAGAGAAAATGTGTTTTTATTTAACCTGATTATGTGCTTAAAAGGACTAAATTCAGTGAATAAATTAAATCAGTTTACTTTGTAAAGTTGCAGGGATTACAGTGTAATTACCTATTATCTCCACTAGGTGGTGGAAACTGATCAAAATCACATTATTTGTCCTTCAGATCAAAACATTTAATCTGAACACATTAAAACTCAGATGTGAGTTTATTCCATTTCTAACTGAATTCACCTCTAAAATACAAATTAGATGGAGAGAAGATTTTTTACAGTAAATCACAATATTAACCGACTGTGTTGTACATCCACTCAGTAGTTGGTAGAGGCTCCTTTTGCATTAATTACTGCATTGACAGGTTATGGAAAACATCAGAATTCACCTTTAAGGGATAATAAAGTTTTCCTGAACTTGAACCCGGAGTCGGTTTGTCAGAACAAACAGCTGCTGAACTTTGGACGGCTGGTTTGAAGCCACATGTGAGTTTTATTTCGAGGTTCAACAGGAAAAGCAGCTGCTCTGAACTTTCTGCTCACCTCTGAGAAAACCGAGGAAAAACTTCAGGATGGCTGAGAGACGGGTGACGGCGAAGCCTGCAGCAGAACCGGACTTCCTGCAGTTCAACGACCTGGCCTGTGAGACGGTGGGAGGAAAGGTGAATAATGTAGAAAACAGAAAGTAAAATTACACATTAACTCCTAAACTGTCAGAGATTAATGTTGTTTTACAAGTGGAGGACAAAATATTAGCACAATACAAGATAAATATGTCAACATTTGAAGCATTTTGGACCTTTTGGAAGCACTCCAGAGGAATGATTAACTCCACTCTGTACCTATTAAAACGGCCTCCTTCTTCTGATATTGAAAACATGATTGTGTTTGCACTAAAGTTGATCTGAAATAATGAAATTTACCAAATTTACAATCTGCTAAGGAAGAGAATAAAATGTATGTACAATTTGTTCAATCTGAAAATGTCAGAGTCTTAAATGAAATGATCAATTCAACCAACAAGATTAAAAAACAACTTTAACTTTCATTGCTCTGCCACTAACGCGGTGCTTCGTGTTGTTTCTCCAGGTTATTTTTGCCACAGATGAATGGTTTGCTCCGGCTAAAAACCTGCTGAAGGTGAAAGTTGCTTATATTGATTTCACCTGCATGAGTGGATCTGCTTATTAAATAAAAATCTCACTAAATCTGGAAAAGAAAGCACCCACAAGCTCCTCAGAGAGAAAAAAAAGCTGTAAATCAAATGTTTATATCTTCATTTTCTTTGGCTCGACATCCAGTCACATTTAAAAATGTTGATATGGATAAATTTGAGCCATAAATTAAATAATCTTTTAATTCTAAACGAGCTCAGTTCTTTTCACGCCGTCTCTTATTTGCTTGAGTTTATTACCGTTTGTTTCGCTGTCGTCACTCTTCAAACATCTGTTGTTTTAACAGCGAGAGCCTCCGCAGTTCATCCCATCTGCTTTCACAGAATTTGGGAAGTGGATGGACGGATGGGAGACGAGGAGGAAGAGGATCCCGGGTCGGCGCCTGAAATCAAACCTTTGTTGTTCGCCCAGAAAAATTCACATAATGCTGAAATAATGTCTGTTTCTGGCCTCACAGATCAGATTTATCCATAGAAACTCAGACAGAAACTTGCTAACTAAACGTTAAAACATGAAGTTTAGTTTGAGTGAAATTCAGTTTTTACAGTAATGACATTAAAAGCAGAACAATGGTACAAACAGAAAAACAACAGAGAAGTTATAAAAAATTATCAAACTTTTTTCATATTTTCCTCTTCATAATCACATAAAATATTTTATTTTTCTAGTTAAGTAGGATCATTGTGAAGGGAAACAAAGGGGAGAATGAGTTTAAACATTTTCACCAATTCAGAATCTGAAAAGTGTGGCAAACATTTGCATTCAGCACCAGATGCTCTCCGTTCGACCTAACTGAACTTGAGATGTTTTGTAAAGACAAATGGAGAAAAATGTTAAAATAAGACAAACCCATAAAGGTCCTGGAGGTAAATACGGTTCTAGTTCTGACTCAGGGCTGAAAATAAATCTACACCACACTTTCCAGATATTTATTTTTGCTTCATTTTTGGTTCCACTTCAGAACCTAGCCCTGCTTTCTGTTGGCCCATCAGAAAGCAGATTCATAAAAGATCTAAAACTTAAAACCACAGCAAGTCTCTGGAAAATGATCATTTTCAAGAATAAAGTCAAATCTATAAAATAACCTCAAACATTTCATCCCCATGTCTTCCTCATAATAAACATAATTTTCAATGCAGCTCTAAGATTTCACAGGAAAACGTGTTAAACATAAACATGTTTGCTCTCCATCTCGCTGAAGGTCACGACTGGTGCATCATTCAGCTGGGAGTGGCTGGTTTCATTCATGGACTTGATGTCGACACGTCTTTCTTTACTGGGAACCACTCGCCTTACGTCTCCATCCAAGCCACCTGCCTCGGTACAGATCATCAGTCCTTCCCGTCTACTGAATCTAAAAGCTCTCCATCTTCTCTTCCTTTACCCCCATATATCATTCTCTAACCTAAGTGTGAAATTCATTGATATATATGAGTTAAAAGTCTCATCCTGACCAGATGAGCTGCCCCCGTTCACTCCCGGGGAAGATCGGACCGGCATGGCCGCCACTGGAGCTCAGATCGCTGCTGTTGCCAAGGTAACCGTCAGTGTGGTATAATAGATCAAAAACATATCATGGCGATACATGACCTCTGCTAAATGGGAGTCGGAGCTGACAGACATCATGTGGTGGTGCTGATGGATGACAGTTTGACGGTTTTCTGGTCGACAGCTGAGCTCAGAGGTTTGGCCAGAGCTGCTGGGCGAGTCGGCGCTGCAGCCTGGATACGCAGACTGCTGTCACAACTACTTCAGGGTCAGCACCAAGAGGAGAGTCACGCACCTGCGCCTCAACATGTATCCAGGCACGTTACAAACACATAATCAGGACAGACACTGGTTGGTTGGCGACTCTGGGCTACAATAACTGATCACATGATTTGTGAAACTGCTCTGATTTCTGTCCAGATGGAGGAATAGCCAGACTCAAGGTGTTTGGTATCGGCCAGAGGGATTGGTCTTCCGTCCCGACCAACCAGGACGTCGACCTCGTAGCGCTGACCAATGGGGGAGTCTGCCTCGGCTACAGCGACGCCCACTTTGGACATCCGCGCAACATGATTGGTTGGATTTAACTTAATCACTTGACCTTGCACTACGAAGTCAGATCAGAGTACCACATGTTTTATGATGGTCAGATGTTTAAATGTGTTCTTCTTGCAGAAGAAAGTCTGATTTCCAACATGGCTGCCATGCTTTAGCTAGTTACTCGCCTTACTACAACCAAACGGCACACAGGCTTGTTCAGCCTCCATTAGTAAAAACGCTGCTTTTTCTTTGAACACATGAAATTGTATCTAAAAATGACTTTATAAACTTATCTTGTAAATTACAAAACAAACTCCCACCCCAACAATTAGAAACTTCCAGTAGTTTCTGACTGGAAATCAGTCCAGTAGAAATCTGGGTCCTTGTTGTGGTTAATAGATTATATATATAGATCTATTAACCATATATATAGATTATAACAGAGCAGTAAAAACTGACCAGGGAGCGAAAATATTAAATATGAAAAAACAAAACACACAACAAGATCGGTAATCAAACTTATGAACAGAAAAAATAAAGAATACACATTTTTATAAAGCAAAGTTAAAGTCAAAAGAAAAAACAGATGAAATAATGACATCTTATTGAGAAATATTCAAAATAAATCAGAACTAACTAAAATGACAGAATTAAAAAAATTCATTTGTAATATTTGTGACTGTTATAATTGTAATGCTATTATGTTAAATAATTGTAAGATTTCTCCCTTCTCAATCTTTCCTTTTTTATTTTAATTAACCACACAATGATTATTAAAGACAGTATTGATTTCATCCTCATTTCTCTGTAAAATAAAGACTCTTCACCTCCTGCTCCTTGTTCATGGATCATTTTCTGTCTTTTTCAGTCCAGTCTAAAATAACTTCTCTGTTTTTACAGGACTTGGTCGAGGCGCCAACATGGCGGACGGATGGGAAACGGCCCGCAGATCAGACCGGCCCAAAACGCTGAAGGTTCCAACACAAATAATCCACAATGTTTTGGTTTTAATCTGAAATATTTTCACTTTCAGTTTGTTTAGACAGTCAACAGAATAATCTACAGTGATAGAAGCTCATTGCATTTATTTTATGCTACAATAAAACAGATACAAATCATACAGTTAAATTACAACATGATCATTTAAATTGGTAAGATCAGAAACCAAAGACTGAAACACTGAACTCAGTTCTACCAGATCAAAGCTTGTTCAGTAAAATATGAAAGTGCTGATTTTTAGAGAAAGTTATGAGGCCAGTTTTCTAAAAACTACACAAAGTTGTCTTCCATAATTATCGCCGGGATAAATCCTAACGCTGAACGATAAAAAGCCTGACAGAGAGAAAAGCTCTGACTCTCAGGTGAAAAGTTTACATTGGATTTATCTCCATAAACAGAATGTAGTTTTGAAGTAATTTCAAACTAACATTCTGTGAGTCTTAAAACTCATTTTAATTCAAATAACTTTTTAAGGGGATAAACTGACTGTAGACTTGGAATGAAGTAATGAACCTGCACTATAAAACATTTAATTTTATGTAACTGGTGGACTAAATGTTTCCAAGGACAGAGCCCTGAGGAACACCACAGACTCTTGCCTCTTTATACCAACAACAACCACAATCCATTGCTTCCACTACCTTAATTTAATACAAGACGTCTTTCCTGCACTTCAGTTTGTATTTTTCCGATCTTCCATGAGTAATGGAGGCCCTGTTGCTGGTTCTTCCTGTTTCCTGAGCAGATCACATCTCGGCTGATCATTAATGTTTTATACTTTATATGGAGGTTTAAGATGAAATTCTTGAAATTTCTCCCTTCTTGTCGCCTTGCAGGCAGACCAGCGGGGAATCCTCCAGGTGCCTGGCTGGGAGTGGGCCGTGTTTCGTCTCGGTCGTCCTGGGCTGATCGGCAGCATTGAGGTGGACACCAACCATTTCAAAGGCAGGTGCATCCGAGTCACGACTGCTGCGTCCTCCAAGAACAAACCCATCTTTTGATCCGTGTGTTTCCCACTCAGGTAATTTCCCAGACTCCTGTCGGATCGAAGCGTGTCTTTTAACCGCTGAAGACGAGGCGCGGTGCATCCAAACCAGATGGAACTCTGGGAAATGGGAAGTGCTTCTTCCACCTCAGAAGGTTAACATTTAGCACCGCTGAGATCGTCCTGAACAGTTCTGTGACCAGCTTCCTCACCTCCATCTTTCTCTCTGTGCTGCAGCTCCGTCCTCATCACAGGCATCAATACAGCAAAGCAGAGCTGATGCTGAATGGACCCGTCAGCCATGTTCGGCTCATCATCGCTCCTGATGGAGGCGTCAGCCGCCTCCGTCTGTGGGGTCGGCCCATGTTGGTCCCCGGAGCTCCAGCCAATCAGAACAGACCGCCATCCAAACTGTGATCCGTCACCTCACTGACCTCACCATGTGGGAGGTCTGAGGATCTTATTTGGAAGAAATTGTGTTGATGATCTAAATTTAAAAGTTTAGAAAGTGAATGGTTCTAATATAACAAACCCACAGACAACTTTCCCAGGTTTCCAGGGGAAAAGCATGTGGTCGTCTCTCCAAGGTCCGTCTGTGTCCACAGATAACGATGTGGAGACATCTGGACACAGACGACAGCCCTGCGTCTGTAGAAGTCATTTTTAAACAGAATCGCAGAAGTTGTTCTGTTTGGTTCTGATGTTCTTCACTTTGAATTTGTGATTTTATTATTTCAAAGAGGATCCGGAGCTGTGTCGACTTCCTGAAGGCCGAGTTTCAAGGTGTTAAATTATGACGACAAATTTCCTTTAAATCATGTTTTATATGAAAACATTTTTATAACAACTGAAGGTAACATAGTTATTTGACTGTGCTATGAAATGCCTGGAAAATATATAACACCGCCCCTTTAAGAGTGCTTGTTTTCTTCAAATAAAATGTCTACTTCATTTCCACCCAACTAGGAAAACCCTCCATGGACTCAGGTTGGTCCACCAGGAAACATTTATCTGTTTTACTCGCAGTTTCTCTACAACACATCCATTTGTTTAGATTTACGTTTATCGGCTTCTTCTTCTTCTCCAGCTGCATTTTCTCCACAATTAATAACATGAAATAAACAACTGGAGGTCAGGTCAGTGAGGATCAATGACAGCTCCAGTTTCTTCTTCCTCAAAAATTAACTGTTTTAAAAAAATATGTCTAATCGGCATTGATTTCGTCTCGACTGACTTCCTTTAGTCTCCTCCTCCACTGCTAGTTGTCACGTTTTTATGGCTCGTCTGTTTCCTCCAGCAGCTCTAACTGAATGAAGGCGTCAAACTATTGGTCCTGAAATGCGTCACCTAACATATTCTGCATCGTACATGTCACTGTGCTGCTGCTGTGTTTAAACATCTGAAGCTCCGCCCCTTCCATCACTCACAGCTCTGAGCATAAACCTGACCTCTGACCCCATCTGGGCAGCTTCAGCAGTGAGGCAGCCATGTTTGTCAGCTGCTCAGATGTTACTGAAATTACAGTAATTATCCACGCTGTGTGGTCCCAATGTGTTTGAGTTTGTGTCTGACTGCTGACTTTGACCTTTTTAACGGCCCTCCACTCGTTTCCCACCTCAGTGGGTTTTCACCAGATGTTGAACATCGCAGGAACATTTTCCACAAATCACTAATCTGTTGTTTTAAGGGGAGGTTTATTCCACAGATATATTTTTTAATTGTATTTCCACATGAGATAAATCAATAAGGGCCTTATTTGGGTTTCATAAAATATTTTTTTCTTTTTAAGATAAATAATTATGAGACAATATAATCTATAAAACAATTTAAAGAAATACATTTTGTAAAAAAAAATAAACAAAACTAGTAAGAAAGGTTTTCTTTTTATTGATGGTCAACCTGATGTCTGTTTCTACAGTTATTTATGAGGAGAATCCAGAGAATAGCTCCTCCTTGTGGTCGTTTTCAAGTACTACATATTTTTGACTTGTGGGACAAATTGGGTCTATTAAATGAAAGGTCCATAAAGTACCAACTCCAGCAAACAAAAATAAAATAGCTCTTCATATTTATGCATTTATAAATAAATACAACCTGAGTATGCAGCATGTTGGTAACAAGAAGTTAAAATATGATCAAATCTGACCTGGAAGCAGACTGAAGAGGCTCATTTCAGTCACGAGTGCAAATCCAAATGAGAAAAATGTTTTCTTCATCAAATGAAATGGATTGATGCCAAACTGATTTTGTCGACGTTGTGGAATCTGAACAGCAGAAAACTGATCAGTTCAGAAGTTTCCTCAAGCATTTATCCTAGGTAAAACAGGTGAGTTGTCTAACATTCAGCAGCTTAAATCGATGTGTGAAGGATTTGTTTTTTCTGCTGGTCATGGTGATGCATCACACTGTGCTTTTAATCTGAAACAATAAACACTAGTGAGTCTCCAAACAGTTAATTTAAATAACTTTAGCCCCGTATTCAAACCCTTCTTGCTGCAAGGCAGCAACAGTAGCATCAACTTCACCACTGATCCCTTTAAGAAACCAATAAAACACTAATTCATAAAAACTCTGTGCTGTCAGATTGTTGTTTCCTCTGTCAATGATTCTTCAAACTAGTCATGGAAGGAATATTTGTGCAGCACTTTTCATGCAAGCAAAACAAAGAACAAAGAGATTCAAAGTCAAGAAAAAAAGTATCTGTAATTTTTAAGTAGAAGATCTCAAACTATTCTGGTAATAAATTAAAGTTCAGCCATGGATTTACTGTCATTTCTGCAACAACAGCTTTTTCTTAGAAACCTTAAACCTGAAGGCTAATGACTGAAGCTAATGTGTAGCATTAAAAAACAGCAGGTTGTTTTTTTGGATAAATGACAGATTATACGTCTTGCTGTCTAAAATTCGTTGGACAGGAAGTGAAGGCTCCAGAGAGGAAGTCCAGCTGTTTAGTTGTTTGGTAAGGAGCTGAATTTTGATATTTTAGTGGGTTTTAAGTTTTTTTCTGCAGTTCACTCACCTCTGCCTTTTCCTTCCCAGGGTGTTCAAGCTAAAAGATTCCCCAGGTGTCTGAGCTCTATTTAAAGGTTCCAGGTTATTATCTGAGAATGGGAAAAAGAGTAGTTAGTATTTCTGGTCAAAAATGTTATAATTAAAATGTTATGAAGTGAAGATAAGCTACAGGCATTGTATGAACTAGTGGTTCTCAAATGGGGGTACGCGTACCCCTGGGGGTACGTGGAGGTACTGCAGGGGGTACGTGAAGCTTTTCAAAATATCTTTAAAAAATCAGTATGTCCAAGACATAATAAGTCTTGGGAAAAATTATTTTGTAAAAAGTTCGATAAAATATAAATGTGTGTTCATGCACTGAATTATTATTTATGTATATATTTAATTTTGTACCATTACAAAGACCAATATAAATTAGCAGTGTTTTGCATATTTCAGTTTTGACTGGTTTTATACCTTCCTGGTGGTCACCGTCTTCTGTTTTTCTTTTTTGTTTAACCATGCAATGTTTGCAATATGGATGTATTTGTCAGGTTCACTGATATAAGTTGTTTGGCTTTAATAAATCAGACAGTGATTTTACAGCACTGTACCTCTTTTTTATTCCAAAAATGTTTTGCCCGTGTCAGGGGGTACTTGACTAAAAATATATTTTTAAGGGGGTACATCACTGAAAAAAGTTTGAGAACCACTGAACTAGACAATCAGTAGGCAGAGGTGCCCAACTCCAGCCTTCCGGAGCTACTATCCTAGATGCATCTCATCTCCTGAATTAAGTTAATGTTTTGTTACCGAATGTCTGAATTACTGAATTAAGATGAGGAAATTCAGTTATTTAATTCAGGTGTTTTGCACCTAAAAGTGACAGGAATGACTTGGAAACTCTTGATCTGAATTGGCAATAAAGAAAAATAATTTTAAAAATGGTTTCATTTCTGCCAAGTACCAATAAATTAAAGGTTAAGTATCAATACACCAAAAATAAATAACAATAAGATGTAATAATAATAAGATGTCCTGAACTGGACCTGCGCTCTCAGCCTTCAGCTGACCTGAATTCCTTCCCTGCTTTCTGTCTCTGAAGGCTCATCATCGACCGCACTGACGTTAATAAAGATGAAGCACAGAAAAGGAAATTAAAGCCCAGCTTCCCTTTTCTAATGAGATCATATCCATCATGGTCTGCTCTTTAACCTTCACTGCAACCTCCTCAGAGCGCACACTGTCGCAGCGCCACAAAAACAACTGATGGTGCAAAATCCTGAAGCTCCTCTACCAGGAAGAAAACTGAATGCTTATGGCTGAACCTAAATTATACCCCATTAAGTAACCCACTTCAGTTGAGACATCTCAAGAGCTTTTCTCTTCAACAGGGGGCAACAGAGACACAGTGCAGCTACTGCAGACATGAAACTCACTGACAGCTGAGATGTTATGCAAATTAGCTCCTCATATGATTCTTGTTTGTCTGAATGCTTAGAGAGAGAGGGGGAGGGGGGCGTGCGACAGCAGACAGGAGCAGCATAATGAAAAATGGCTTTTAAGCTTAATGGGAATTCACTTAAAAACATAATTTAGATCCTGCAGCGCAGCAGAGCAGAAAGCAGCAGGAGACATTCATCTGCTCAGAAACCGGTAAATAACGCTTCATTGACCTCGGAAAAGGTCCAAGCTTGGTTCTGTGAAAATGAAAAACTGCTGCCCTGTAAACAGTTTATGGGTGTTGGAGATTTGCAGCTAATAATTAATAGGATTTCAACTGTTTACTTAGTAGTTACATTGCTTACAGCAACTGCGATGAAATAGACAATCTAAGCTCTACATGAAGAGCACTCGGTTCTAAATTATGGGTTTAGGTGTGAATCAACCCTTTGGAAGATAATAATGCTTTTAAGGCCACTCTGTATTGTTTGCTCTTCCATTTAATCTGGGATTGGGTCGCAGGGCAGCAGGCTTTCCTCTCTGCAGTCGCACGGCTCCTGGGGGGAATCCCAAGGCCAGCCGAGAAACACAGACTCTGTTCACACAGCTGGCAAATGTGACCCACATCTGATTTTTTCATGGCAGTGTGAATGGCCCAATTCTGATCTTCTCACATAGATCTGGATTGTGCCACTTCCACATATGGAACTAAATCATGTCCGATAGTTTTCAAAGCGTCTGCAGTCTGGATAAAATACAGTCAACTCGCATTTTATCCAACTTTTTGTCATTCAAGTCAGACAAGCTGCTGCTGGTGTTTCAGCTTCCTAAGCTGCATTTCCTCTTGTATATTTTAGAAATGCTCTACCAAAAAATCAACAAATAGGTGAATTTCTGTGAATTTTCCACTCTTTGAAATCCTGAGTCACACAGTGAAATCCTTCACCCTGCAGGGAGTCAATAAGATTATTGAAATCTTGTTTACATTTTATTAGATTTAATTTGTGGTGTTTTGTTCTTCATCTTGTCATCAATACTATCTATATAATATTTAAGTGAAATTGAATGTCTCAATTTTTGTTTTGTCAATCAGTCTTGAGTCAAGGTTATTTAAAAAATAATCATTTAGATTGTTTTATTGGTTATGAACTCTGATCAATGATTCTTCATTTTTAACTGAAGAATCAAATTTCACATTAATTTTGAAGAAAATCTGAAAGCTGAGATAAAAAAAGCTGCCCATGTTTACAAGTCGGATGTATTCATTGAATTTCTTGGTGAGTTATCATGACTGGATTAAATAACTCAGCCTGTGACGGCGCAGGGCAGGTCACCATGCGTATGCTGTCTGAATGTTCCTGGTTGTTAACAGAGCTGCTGTAAAACCATCCTCTGGGTCTCTGCTGGTTCCCGTCTGCGTGACCAGAACCCACAGAACTGATCGACCTGTGACAGCGGCCTCACAGACAACAACTGAATCTCCCCAAGCGTCGCTCAGAGTCTCGGGGGGATAAGAGGTGTGCGGGCCTCCCTCAGCCGGCCCAGTGCAGATTATTGCTCCGTCTAATAGGCTGAGGATATTACTTTGCCTGAAGCCGTGCCTCACGAGCTTATTTCCCCCGAGACTCCTGAATCACATTTCCAACGACCCTCGCTGGAAAGATCTGGTAAAACCGTGTCGGTGTAAATCCTCCTGAGACGGAGCGGCGGCTTCATTAGCATAACGGCAAGCGAATGAAAACCACAGTGAGGAGGCTGGAGCCGGTATGAACAGGTTTGATTTTCCTCCCCCTTCCACATCCAGGGATGATGTCTGGATTCCTTCTCTGCTGAATTATTTTGGACCATTAAATGCACATTTATGCTTCTGTTCCACAGTCGGTGTTATTCTATCTGGTGAAAGAATGATTAATGAATATTTTTGACTTCACAAATATACAAAGATTCACACATCAACAACCAGAGATGAGTTCAACTCAAAGCTGTGGAAGCTCATAAGCGATGCTCTGGCTCTACATTTGAAATTTTTCAACCAATGACCGCGTTGCCAGCTTAAACTGTCCTTGAGTTTGCTCTCCCTGTGGAACTGGGGGTTCTCTCTTGGTACTCCAGCTTCTTTCCACAGTTCATAAATATGGGTAACAATTCATCTCTACGGGCCTCAATAGTTATGCTAAAAGGCAGAATATCTGTCCAGCCATTGTCTTCCACTAAACCAAGATTGAGTTATGGGGGTTACAAGTTAAGGAGGGACTCCAGATATCCTTGGGCTTCCAAGGTATTCCCAGGCTAGATGCCTTGTTTCCACTGAGTGGTTTGGAACGGGTCGGTGTGGCTCAGTATGATATTTTATGGTTTGGTGGCATATTCAGGAGTTTGTTTCCACCACCAGTTGAACGAATGTGGCGTTATACTAGAGCAATGATAAATGTGATGCACTATATCTTGTGGTCGTTGCAAGCGGCGACGTTTTTCTGTCCCTCACCTAATAAACTTGTTGTGTGCTGCCAATACATAAAGTAGTGAAAAATATAGAAAATGTTGAGTTTATCTGATGCTTACTTCCAGTTGTAATCACTTCAATTTATTGACATTTTTACTTCAAGATGTGTAATGTTTACAAGTTAGTGGTATACAACGATGAGCAGAAGGATCCCAGACTTGAGGGCAAAAGTAATTTCTCCAGACATGCTGCACCTTCTGATTATAGAGATGGATTCTCTCAAAGCATGGAAACAATAATTGTTGAACATTTATGAGCCATAGCTCATACTGCAGTACTGCAGTCGAAACCGTGAAGATAAAAATATTGGAAACAAGATATCAGACTTCCATGTGTAAAATTCAAAAGAAAAGTTTCTAGATGCAATAAATCCACAGATGCCAGCTTTTGCAACCATTTTGCATTGATTGTAGATTTCCATGTTATTCCATGAGCTCCCATGTCACTCAGTGGTGGCAGGAAGAAGCACAGCAGCAGAAGTGATGAGGATGGATGTCCAGGATTCTCTGCTTCATCCCTTCAGTCTTCACTCACAGCTGACAGCTTACTGCGTCCCGGAGGCATCGGATTGATCGGCAAGTCGAGACTCTGTCCTGCTCAATAAAGCCTGAATGAATTCTCTTAACGTTGCGTCTGTCATGCAGGACAGAAAATCCACCCTCGCTTTGTCAGTAGGGAGATATTAAAATCCATCAGGATGTGACTTCTGCATCAGACAAAGTAATTCTTTAAACACTAAAACAAACTTCAGAAACATAATAAATGGATTTTCTGCATATGTGCTATTATACCTGAGACCAAAATGAAATGTAAGTAACTGAATTTGAATGTGGCTGTGACTGGATTGATTTGATTATGCATTTCTGGGTATGGATTAGACCCGTTTGTCCTTTAAGGTGAGTTGAGATGACATTAGTTGAGAGTTGCATCAGTAAAATTTCTCTAGAACAGTTGCAGTGGAGCTGCAGATGAATCATCTAAGGTCTGACCTGTAATTCACTGGGTTTATTTCAGAGTCCAGAGTTCAGGTCTCTCCACAGAGAGGATTCACATCGTGTCAGAAGATTTCTGCTCTTGTTCAGTTGCCCCGAACTCTCTTTCTTCGGTCCTGTGATTGATGGACTACAGATTCAATAGACAAGAAGGTCAGTGAAGCTGGAATAAAGGTAAATCCAGGGGTCAGCCTGAACACCACTGTCCCAGGCAGAGAGGAACCTGAAGCTTAGAGACATTGTTGGAAGAGTTGGGATTGATACACTTCCAAGCATGGGTAGAAAAGTAAACCCTGATCCAGGCAGAAATTAGAAACCTGGAGCTCAATAATGGTGGAACTCAAAGGACAATGATGCAAAGACATGGTGGAACCGATCCAAGACGAAGTAGACCTGGGCTGACCATTGGAGAACTAGAGTTGTGGGATGTGAGGAGGAACGTAGTCAACTGTAGGATTTGAGGAGGCATTTGACAGGAAAACTTAGGATGCCGAGACAAAGATTGGCAAAGCTGGAAATGCCGAGTTGCGATAGGATGCAGAGGCTTCTCTACCCAATCATCCTGGAAACCATTGGCATCAGTGGGAGTGACAGGAAGCAAAAGAGGCAGCAGAAAGAGCCTGATGCTGGATATGAAGCAAGAGGGAGGAAATGAGTTGACAACCAGCAGGGGGTGAGTAGTAGCCAGTCACCACAGCTGACCCACCAACAGGAGAGTAATGGGTCAGGGTCAAACCACTCTGTGATAGCTGTCACCCATCTGATGACACAACTTCCTGGCTGAAGGCAGCAGCTCATGTTGTATGCAATCAATTGGTCTAAGCACTTTGTGATTTTTCTATCCTAAAATGTATTATTAAAGTAAAAACTTACTTTATTCCTTACTTCAAATGAAAAGGTCTTACGCAACTTGAAACAGATGGAGCATTTCCAACAAGAGCTCACAAACAAAACTGCAGAAGTTTGTTTGTTACAAAGGTAGACCATGTCACACAATAAAAAAAGATGTAGGGCTGGCACTGTAGATAAACTGTAGATAAACTATAGTGCCACTGAATAGCATTCACTTTTTAACATTTTGTTAAGTTACAGAATGAACGTCCTGAAAACACATGTGACCTCCATCATTCAGGAAAGCAGCCAGTGGTCATGAACATGAAGTTACAGTGTTTGCTTCTGGAGGCAGGAAGGCATCTGGGACAATCTAGACACGGGTGTCAAAAGTGCCGAAGAATTTGCATCTGTCTGACTGATTTTTGTGCCGTTCCTGAACACAAACGTAGAATCCGGCCTGCCAGGACAGGCTGTTGATGCATATGGAAACTATATTTTCTTTTTTTTTGGCTCACACTTTTATAGACCACAAACTTACCAAAATCTTTTACTCTAAAGGAGCCTTGGAGGCTTGTAGTGGCAGCATCATGCAATGGGAATGTTTTTCTGAGGCAGGTACTGAGTGATTAGCCCAGGTGGAATGTAAAATGACAGCAGGCAATTATATAAATAATATTCAGGAAAAGGCTAAGTCAGAAGTTAATCTTCTATATCTGATAGTCTCTTATGATTTGACCATTTTAAGGTAGTTTTGATGCTCAAACGTGAAGCAAAGTAGATAGTTTTTATGAACCCAAGTCAAAGATATGCTTAACTCTTTAGAGTGGATGCAAACAGAGCTGTAGTTCTCTGGTAGAAGAAGAAACAGCTGATGTCTCTTTCACCACACTGTGTTCTTCGTGTTGATTTGGTGTTTCAGTCGAAACTCCTGCAGACAAACTATCACATACTGACATTTGTGAGTAATAACTCCTCGAGGCAGCGTTGCACTCTGCAGGGCACCAGGGGTTACAGAAACAATGAAAAATTCATACCGCTGAATCGCCCACATTGACTTCCTCCTCCTGAGTGTTTCTTTGATCGAACACTGACGAACTGTGGCCTCTGTGCTCTGCTGACTCTGCGATTCTCTGCCTCATCTTTTGTGTGGTGAGTCTGTCCGATCGGTTTCTGCTGAAGGACTGCACTCAGTCCAAGGTGAGGAGGATCAATGCTGCTGGTCTGAGCAGTGGAAGGACCTTTAGCCTTTAATGAGATGCTCCTGCAGCAGAAATGAAGACAATCAAAGGTAGATTATTAACCATCCAGAGACCTGCAAGCTCCAAATATCCTTCTGGACGCATTTACTGACACTTAATTGTATGGTTTACCATTTCATCCACAGGGAGCGTAAGTAGCAAAAGGTCATTGCTCTGTTCACACAGTTCCTCATCCCAGCAAAATAATGGGAAGTTGAGTGTAAAGAAAAAGTATGTTAGTAAAAGGTCAACAGGGATAACCTGAGAAGACTGGAAAGCAAGATCATTTAAGTGTTCATGGGAACTGCTGGACTGAGTCACAGCTTTAAGATCCGCCACACCAACGACCATCCAGGACATCAGCTACCATTGATAATAGCTGATGCTACTCCTTTATTGAAGTGCTGATTTCAGTTTGCACCATGACTTCGCACCTTCCCATGCAGTCAAAGGTACAAGCACCTGTTTTAATGACCATGGTATAACTGTGTTATATAGTCCAAACTGGCACTAAACAAAATCCATCCATTGTCTACATAGCTTGTCCTTGCAGTTACCGCCAGCAGTTACTGTGCAAGCAGTGGGGTCACCTTTGAGAGGTCAGACCTCAACGTCATCAGAGAATCTATAGTTATTGTCAGGAGGAAGATGAGAGGCACCAGAACCAACAATGCAAATGAGCTGAAGACCATTAGACTATTAAAGCAACCTTGGCTTCCAGGACACCAGAGGTTGATGACTTTCGTACCACGTTCTGTTGATGCAGTAATTTATGGAAAAGGACTTCCATCCAAGTGCTTAGTGTAGATAATGTTAAGCATTACCTGGTTTCATTTTTAAACCATGGACTTTGAGGGGGGAAAAATAAAAGAAGAAACATGAATTGTTTTCTTAGTGGTAGGAATAATAGCAACAACTTTAAAATGGATACGTGACAAAACACTGACGACGTTCATCCAAGATTTGGGGATGCCATCATCAGGACAAGAAGTTTTGTTACTAACTGTAAGAGCTCACAAAAGTATCCCCAACATATTTACATGAGATAGATAAAAGTGTTTAATTGGTGGTATTTGAATGTTTGTGGCCTTTGCATCGTCTCTCACTCACTTCATTAACTTTTCAAATCCAAATCTCCTTCCAGTCTCTGGTGAGTCTGGATTTTTTCACAGAGGAACAACGTGCACAGCAAATGACTATGTCTAACGTCTAAAGAAAAAAGAAAGTTAGACTATAGAAACTCAAGTGTTTGGGTGCTCATGTTTATCCAGCCTTAATGCATGCAGACGCCACTAGGGAACAGGCCAATCAGGAGCCAGAAAAACCTTCCTCCATTCAGCGTGTTCTTTGACAGATGGCTGATCAGTATTCAGAGCACACACATTCAGCCCCCCTCCACCTCTGCAGCACTTCTCACTTCATTTCTCCGTCATGCTCGGCTGGTCCGTCTGCTCGCTCAGGTCTGCAGCGCCTGGAAATGAATGAGCGGCGGGGTCGGACGGTTTTAGAGGGGAATGACGATGCTGTGCTGAGGAGAGGCAGGGAAGGAGACAGCTGCAGTTTTTGTGCACCCACAACACAGCTAATTAGACACTTTACTGGGACATGGAGACAGTGACAGGCACTTTCTGATGTTTTGAGAATATTTTTTTACAATGTCTGAATCCTGAAAACTACCTCTGTGTCACATAATATCTTTTTATCATGTTCAGTCAATGGATAAACATGTTAGAGTCTGTTCATAACGGAGTCGTTTTTATTCATCTTTTAACAAAAAGTAAACACCTGACTGCACTGAGGAGAAAAGTCAGTCGCTCAACTGAGATGAGTTGAACCAGGCAAAAAGTTTCAGGACACCTGATGTTTCATTCCTCCAAAATTATGGTAATTAAAGAGCAAAACAATATTTTTATCACTAACACTGGGAGAACAATCCACAGTGGACTAATAAACTAATGAGTAATAAATACTAGGTCACTAAACAAGGGACCAGTGTGTTAAATTTTCTGAAAACCCATCCTACTAAATAAAAAAGGAAGTAAAAAAAATTCTACAAAAACACAGCAAATGTAAATAGAAAAATTTGTGAAATGAACTAAAAAACTTTGATTCATCAATGCAAACTAGAGGAAACTAGTAAATCAAGGACATAAAACCATCAACACTAAAATACAAAATCCCAAAAGTCATGAGGATTAAATAAAATAAAATAGACTAAGGCTGACCAAAGTGATTTACACCACAAATAAACAACTCTTGTTTTTCAAATTTTCTGTGTCTGTACCAAATACATTGGTTTTGTTGTTATTACAAATTCTGCAAGAACTAGTTGATTGTAAGCTACATGGAAACTTAACCGCCCAGAAATGCTTCTCCTTGATTCTTCCAGTTAGGAATCGTTTCCCGTCAGAATGAAACTCTCAAAAAAGAAACTCCAGATCTTACGATCATAAAGATATGTGTCATTTAAATCCTTAAAACATGCAAACTTTTGAGATGATTTTCAGTTGAATTAAAGTGCAGAGAACAAAAAACAACAAAAAGATGGCAGGAAAATGTTAAATAACAAAACAGAAAACAGAAGAGGGAACTGTGGTGAGTGTAACAGACGACAGCAGCGTTGAACAGCGTTCATCAGGAGATTACACCCTGACGCCGGGGTGGAAAATGACGACAAAACCAGGTGAGCTTAATAACAGGTGATGTGGAACAGCTGTGGCAGAAAGAGACCAGAGAAACCGAGGGACGGAGACTAACACAACTGGAGCTGAACTAAGACTCAAATGGATCTATAAACCAAAAGAGAAGACGATTAAAACTAAGAGAATAACCCAAACAGCCTGGAGGGAAATAAATAAACGTGTAAGACAATAAATACCAATATGGCAAAACTCTTATGAACAAACACAGAATGATTATGACTCTAATGTAATATTCTGAATGATAATTTCTTAAAATAAAATAAAATCCCTTCCCAATAAATAATTGTTTTTATTTTATTGTACTTTTTTTTTTATTACTTTATTCATCCCAGCAGGGAAATTATTTCACAGTTACAGCAAGAATTTTTTTATACACAGATTAACACACACACGACAGGAGCTGCGTCTGCAGGCAGCCAGCTAAGCCGGCGCCATTTTTGAAGGAGGACATGCGGCAAAGGTCGTCGGGACGTCCGCGGGTCTTAGGTCCAAATGTGGGGCGTGCTAACCCCCTGCGCCACCACAGCACGCCCCACTTGTTTCTTTTAGTTAAGTTAAGACATTGTAAAAAAACTATTAAAAGAAATACACACAAAAACATTGATGGTTATTTGTAACTACTTTGCTGATAATTAAAAATATATATATCTTTTTAATTTTATTTTAAGGAGTGACTGAATTGTTCCCTGGGTTAGGTGAAGTATTCATCGATCATAACAAATATTTGATAGATTTTATGATGAAACTGATTGACAATGCGAGGTTATGTGTAACATTTAAAGAAGTTATCAGATCTGTTATAAAGGACAAACAGGATTTTAGATTAACTTAACAATCATACGTCAGTCTATGGGTTGTATTAACGGACACATGGACCGTTTGTGATTTTGTACTAAAAATTTGTTATATGCAGATAAAAGGACAAAAGTTTTTCTATCTCAACGTTCCAAAGGCAACGTTTTCCTCAACCCAACTTCTTTGTTTATGTTTCTTATGAATGGGAGTTAGAAGGTGACATTATTTTCCACTGACAGTTGAATAAACAGGATCTTAAAGCTTACATGCCTCATTTTTCCCAAGTAATTTAAATGCAGCATAGTTGGTTGAGGGGAGAAGCGAAGCCAGAATCCTGAAGCTACAACAGTTTTCTAACCTAAACAGCCACTTAACCCCTGACATGGCACCTTAGAGTGAAACACCTACACAAAAACCAACGCACAACAACTACAGATCGCTGATGAAACAGAAAATAGGACATCACATGATTAGAATAATAAGATTTCTGTTTTTTCAAAATTTGGTGCAAACCAGGAAACAGCTACCTACAGTTTCTTTCAGCATCTCAAACTCTTTGGAAATTACCCTTCTTGTCTCCTGTGGAACCCAGATCTCATTTCTGTTTGTTTTCATGGCGTAGTTCACAGCAAAAAGGGTCAAAGGTCAATGAGGAGAACATAGGATACCAAGGGGCCTTTCCAGGCTGAGTTGGGGCCACCGGGTGAGTAGGAGAAGACAAAATAAGCTTCTGTACTAGATGAGGGAGCGGAGGAGCCTTAAAAACTGACAGCGTTTGGTTTCTCTCTCAGGAGAACTTCAAAATAAAAGTAATCTGACTGACATGCGATATGCGGGACTAGTAGGGAAGAAAAGTTAAAAAAAAAAAAACTCCAACTAAAAAATTCACACTAGAATGAAAGAATTCAAAAAAGCATGAAAAAGTAAATAAGTGTTGTTTTTTTAAAGAAACTTTTAAAAGTGGACAAGAACATAGAAACCAAACATTTTTCAAAAACCTGAAGTTTTAATTTATTTGCACTAATAAAATGCATACGAGAAGTGGAAATTGGAAACTAGACAACTAGACAGACCAAAGGGACCACGAGTATATACAGAGTTTATTTGCACTAATAAAATGCATACCAGAAGTGCAAAATGTCAGGATTCTGTGGCGCAACGGTAGTGTGTCTAACTCCAGATCAGAAGTTTGCGTGTTCTAATCATGTCAGAATCAGCAAGGAAGCCAAACCTGAAATGCTTTGTCCAAGCTAAGTATTGTGGGTTGACCCATTGTTCTCTCAAACAATGTTTTTTTTTTTAAAAATCATTGTAAAGGGAAATTGAAGTCAAATAGAAGATCAACATCATGCAAGACATACTTTTTGTTGTTGTTGCTACTTCAAGGTTACTCACTTTATGGCATTGGGAACCTTCAGAGGGTTATCTAGAGCTCTGACAGGAACTGCACCCGTGGCCATAGAACTTTACAACACTGACTCTGTGGCGCAACGGTAGCGCGTCTGACTCCAGATCAGAAGGTTGCGTGTTCAAATCATGTCAGGGTCAGCAAAGAAAAGATCATCCACAATTTTTAGCTCCTTGTAACTTTCCCTAAGCTTCCAGACAGTAAATAAAACGGTGGATCGATGGTAACATCATGATTCCAGAGGGAAATTGAAGCCTTCTGTTATATAAAACAGAGGTGCATTGCAAAATTTGTGGTTGCTCCTTGCGGAATTGACATTGGTATTGTTTAGTTTTAATAATAACTCTGACAGGAACTCCACCTGCGGCAATGAAGATTCTGTGGAAAGACTCTGTGGCGCAACGGCAGCGCGTCTGACTCCAGATCAGAAGGTTGCGTGTTCAAATCACGTCAGGGTCAGCAAAGAATCGCTATTGCACTTGCAGGCTGTTGCATTCTTGCAGAACAAAAACTGTTTAGGTCCATGTCTCACTCTAATCAAATCTTTCTTGCATCACAGTCCATAGCAAAGGAAATTGGACACTAGACAACTAGACAGACCAAAGGGACCACGAGTACATACAGAGTTTATTTGCACTAATAAAATGCATACCAGAAGTGCAAAATGTCAGGATTCTGTGGCGCAACGGTAGTGTGTCTAACTCCAGATCAGAAGTTTGCGTGTTCTAATCATGTCAGAATCAGCAAGGAAGCCAAACCTGAAATGCTTTGTCCAAGCTAAGTATTGTGGGTTGACCCATTGTTCTCTCAAACAATGTTTTTTTTTTTAAAAATCATTGTAAAGGGAAATTGAAGTCAAATAGAAGATCAACATCATGCAAGACATACTTTTTGTTGTTGTTGCTACTTCAAGGTTACTCACTTTATGGCATTGGGAACCTTCAGAGGGTTATCTAGAGCTCTGACAGGAACTGCACCCGTGGCCATAGAACTTTACAACACTGACTCTGTGGCGCAACGGTAGCGCGTCTGACTCCAGATCAGAAGGTTGCGTGTTCAAATCACGTCAGGGTCAGCAAGGAAGCCAGACCTGAAATGCTTTGTCCAAGCTGAGTTTTAGTGGGTTGACCCATTGTTCTCTCAAACAATGTTTTTTAAAAAATATATATCATTGTAACGGCAAATTGAAGTCACATAGAAGACCAACATCATGCAAGACATACTTTTTGTTGTTGCTACTTCTAGGTTACTCACTTTATGGCATTGGGAACCTTCAGAGGGTTATCTAGAGCTCTGACAGGAACTGCACCTGTGGCCATAGAACTTTATAACACAGACTCTGTGGCGCAACGGTAGCGCGTCTGACTCCAGATCAGAAGGTTGCGTGTTCAAATCACGTCAGGGTCAGCAAAGAAAAGATCATCCACAATTTTTAGCTCCTTGTAACTTTCCCTAAGCTTCCAGACAGTAAATAAAACGGTGGATCGATGGTAACATCATGATTCCAGAGGGAAATTGAAGCCTTCTGTTATATGAAACAGAGTTGCATTGCAAATTTTGTGGTTGCTCCTTGTGGAATTGACATTGGTATTGTTTAGTTTTAATAATAACTCTGACAGGAACTCCACCTGCGGCAATGAAGATTCTGTGGAAAGACTCTGCGGCGCAACGGCAGCGCGTCTGACTCCAGATCAGAAGGTTGCGTGTTCAAATCACGTCAGGGTCAGCAAAGAATCGCTATTGCACTTGCAGGCTGTTGCATTCTTGCAGAATAAATACTGTTTAGGTCCATGTCTCACTCTAATCAAATCTTTCTTGCATCACAGTCCATAGCAAAGGAAATTGGAAACTAGACAACTAGACAGACCAAAGGGACCACGAGTACATACAGAGTTTATTTGCACTAATAAAATGCATACCAGAAGTGCAAAATGTCAGGATTCTGTGGCGCAACGGTAGTGTGTCTAACTCCAGATCAGAAGTTTGCGTGTTCTAATCATGTCAGAATCAGCAAGGAAGCCAAACCTGAAATGCTTTGTCCAAGCTAAGTATTGTGGGTTGACCCATTGTTCTCTCAAACAATGTTTTTTTTTTAAAAATCATTGTAAAGGGAAATTGAAGTCAAATAGAAGATCAACATCATGCAAGACATACTTTTTGTTGTTGTTGCTACTTCAAGGTTACTCACTTTATGGCATTGGGAACCTTCAGAGGGTTATCTAGAGCTCTGACAGGAACTGCACCCGTGGCCATAGAACTTTACAACACTGACTCTGTGGCGCAACGGTAGCGCGTCTGACTCCAGATCAGAAGGTTGCGTGTTCAAATCACGTCAGGGTCAGCAAAGAAAATGTCATCCACAATTTTTAGCTCCTTGTAACTTTCCCTAAGCTTCCAGACAGTAAATAAAACGGTGGATCGATGGTAACATCATGATTCCAGAGGGAAATTGAAGCCTTCTGTCATATGAAACAGAGGTGCATTGCAAATTTTGTGGTTGCTCCTTGCGGAATTGACATTGGTATTGTTTAGTTTTAATAATAACTCTGACAGGAACTGCACCTGCGGCAATGAAGATTCTGTGCAAAGACTCTGTGGCGCAACGGCAGCGCGTCTGACTCCACATCAGAAGGTTGCGTGTTCAAATCACGTCAGGGTCAGCAAGGAATCTCTATTTCATTTGCAGGCTGTTGCATTCTTACAGAACAAATACTGTTTAGGTCCATGTCTCACTCTAATCAAATCTTTCTTGCATCACAGTCCATAGCAAAGGAAATTGGAAAC
Source organism: Xiphophorus maculatus (assembly GCF_002775205.1). Lineage (NCBI taxonomy): Eukaryota > Metazoa > Chordata > Actinopteri > Cyprinodontiformes > Poeciliidae > Xiphophorus > Xiphophorus maculatus. Next base: position 4,064,401 of record NC_036457.1, read on the forward strand.
TAGACAACTAGACAGACCAAAAGGAACCACGAGTATATACAGAGTTTATTTGCACTAATAAAATGCATACCAGAAGTGCAAAATGTCAGGATTCTGTGGCGCAACGGTAGTGTGTCTGACTCCAGATCAGAAGGTTTTGTGTTCAAATCACGTCAGAGTCAGCAAAGAAAACATCATCCACAATTTTTAGCTACTTGTAACTTTCCCTAAGCTTTCAGACAGTAAATAAAATGGTGGATTGATGGTAACATCGTGATTCCAGAGGAAAATAGCCTTCTGTCATATGAAACAGAGGTGCATTGCAAATTTTGTGGTTGCTCCTTGCGGAATTGACATTGGTATTGTTAAGTTTTTATAATAACTCTGACAGGAACTCCACCTGCGGCAATGAGGTTTTCATGCAAAGACTCTGTGGCGCAACAGCAGCGCGTCTGACTCCAGATCAGAAGGTTGCGTGTTCAAATCACGTCAGGGTCAGCAAAGAAAAGATCATTCACAATTTTTAGCTCCTTGTAACTTTCCCTAAGCTTCCAGACAGTAAATAAAACGGTGGATCGATGGTAACATCATGATTCCAGAGGGAAATTGAAGCCTTCTGTTATATGAAACAGAGGTGCATTGCAAATTTTGTGGTTGCTCCTTGTGGAATTGACATTGGTATTGTTTAGTTTTAATAATAACTTTGACAGGAACTCCACCTGCGGCAATGAAGATTCTGTGGAAAGACTCTGTGGCGCAACGGCAGCGCGTCTGACTCCAGATCAGAAGGTTGCGTGTTCAAATCACGTCAGAGTCAGCAAAGAATCGCTGTTGCATTCTTGCAGAATAAATACTGTTTAGGTCCATGTCTCACTCTAATCAAATCTTTCTTGCATCACAGTCCATAGCAAAGGAAATTGGAAACTAGACAGACCAAAGGGACCACGAGTATATACAGAATTTATTTGCACTAATAAAATGCATATGAGAAGTGTGACATGTCAGGATTCTGTGGTGCAACGGTAGCGCGTCTGACTCCAGATCAGAAGGTTGTGTGTTCAAATTGTGTCAGAATCAGCAAGGAAGCCAAACCTGAAATGCTTTGTCCAAGCTAAGTATTGTGGGTTGACCCATTGTTCTCTCAAACAATGTTTTTTTTAAAAAAAATCATTGTAAAGGGAAATTGAAGTCAAATAGAAGATCAACATCATGCAAGACATACTTTTTGTTGTTGTTGCTACTTCAAGGTTACTCACTTTATGGCATTGGGAACCTTCAGAGGGTTATCTAGAGCTCTGACAGGAACTGCACCCGTGGCCATAGAACTTTACAACACTGACTCTGTGGCGCAACGGTAGCGCGTCTGACTCCAGATCAGAAGGTTGCGTGTTCAAATCACGTCAGGGTCAGCAAAGAAAACGTCATCCACAATTTTTAGCTCCTTGTAACTTTCCCTAAGCTTCCAGACAGTAAATAAAACGGTGGATCGATGGTAACATCATGATTCCAGAGGGAAATTGAAGCCTTCTGTTATATAAAACAGAGGTGCATTGCAAAATTTGTGGTTGCTCCTTGCGGAATTGACATTGGTATTGTTTAGTTTTAATAATAACTCTGACAGGAACTCCACCTGCGGCAATGAAGATTCTGTGGAAAGACTCTGTGGCGCAACGGCAGCGCGTCTGACTCCAGATCAGAAGGTTGCGTGTTCAAATCACGTCAGGGTCAGCAAAGAATCGCTGTTGCATTCTTGCAGAACAAAAACTGTTTAGGTCCATGTCTCACTCTAATCAAATCTTTCTTGCATCACAGTCCATAGCAAAGGAAATTGGACACTAGACAACTAGACAGACCAAAGGGACCACGAGTACATACAGAGTTTATTTGCACTAATAAAATGCATACCAGAAGTGCAAAATGTCAGGATTCTGTGGCGCAACGGTAGTGTGTCTAACTCCAGATCAGAAGGTTGCGTGTTCAAATCATGTCAGAGTCAGCAAAGAAAACATCATCCACAATTTTTAGCTCCTTGTAACTTTCCCTAAGCTTCCAGACAGTAAATAAAATGGTGGATCGATGGTAACATCATGATTCCAGAGGGAAATTGAAGCCTTCTGTCATATGAAACAGAGGTGCATTGCAAATTTTGTGGTTGCTCCTTGCGGAATTGACATTGGTATTGTTTAGTTTTAATAATAACTCTGACAGGAACTGCACCTGCGGCAATGAAGATTCTGTGCAAAGACTCTGTGGCGCAACGGCAGCGCGTCTGACTCCAGATCAGAAGGTTGCGTGTTCAAATCACGTCAGAGTCAGCAAGGAAGCCAAACCTGAAATGCTTTGTCCGAGCTGAGTTTTTGTGGGTTGACCCATTGTTCTCTCAAACAATGTTTTTAAAAAATATATATATCATTGTAACGGGAAATTGAAGTCACATAGAAGACCAACATCATGCAAGACATACTTTTTGTTGTTGCTACTTCTAGGTTACTCACTTTATGGCATTGGGAACCTTCAGAGGGTTATCTAGAGCCCTGACAGGAACTGCACCTGTGGCCATAAAACTTTATAACACAGACTCTGTGGCGCAACGGTAGCGCGTCTGACTCCAGATCAGAAGGTTGCGTGTTCGAATCACGTCAGGGTCAGCAAAGAATCGCTATTGCACTTGCAGGCTGTTGCATTCTTGCAGAACAAAAACTGCTTAGATCCATGTCTCACTCTAATCAAATCTTTCTTGCATCACAGTTCATAGCAAAGGAAATTGAAAACTAGACAACGAGACAGACCAAAGGGACCACAGTTATATACACAGAGTTTATTTGCACTAATAAAATGCATACCAGAAGTGCAAAATATCAGGATTCTGTGGCGCAACGGTAGCGCGTCTGACTCCAGATCAGAAGGTTGCGTGTTCAAATCATGTCAGAATCAGCAAGGAAAAGATCATCCATAATTTTTAGCTCCTTGTAACTTTCCCTAAGCTTCCAGACAGTAAATAAAACGGTGGATCGATGGTAACATCATGATTCCAGAGGGAAATTGAAGCCTTCTGTTATATGAAACAGAGGTGCATTGCAAATTTTGTGGTTGCTCCTTGCGGAATTGACATTGGTATTGTTAAGTTTTAAGGTGATCGAAAGGCGTCCACCTAAATGAAGTTATAGTATTTTCCCCTTAATGTTGCAAAAACTTTGAATATACTTAATTACTTTTTTCATAATCTTGTAGTCGCTAAAATACAGACTTTATTCATTAAATAAGTTAACTTCATTTTGATGACAGAGTTCAATGTGCCATTGAAATGTACTGCCTTTCTTTGGAACCAAACTGATTAAACTCTTCACACCTTTTGTTTTTAAATGAGCACAACTTCAATAAAAGAATCCAGTCAGACAGGATGAGCCGGACCAAGTCATGACTGTTGAATCTGTTGGTTTTCTATCACTCTACTACACTTATTAATAAATGATTAACCCTGTAGAAATGTAATGTATCCCATTAATAATCAAACCTTTTGCAATCAAGAGGTTTGATTACAAAGAGATTAACCTAAAAAACTTGGGAGTAGTGTAAGATTAGATCAAGTTGAACAAACACAAACATCCTCTGCTGACTTTTACTTGTTTTTCCTTATTGTCTGGAGTACAAATATCTATTTTTCTAGCTAAAGGAAACAAGAAGATTTTATCTGTAGAGGTCTAGCCGTTATCTGGTTTTATTTTGGTCTTGATAATCTAAACGTTTGTCAAATTTTTACTTATTTTAAGGATTGTTGGTAATGTTTAATAATCCAGTTGAAACATTTCCAGCAGAGGCGAGTTTGTGTGAAATAAATGTGTCTGTAGAGGAACTGGGCATTCGTCCCCAGGTGAGCTGACTGATCTGTGATGAAGTGCTCACTCTCTGGCCTGATCTTGTCTTGTCCTGCTGCAGCTTGGGGCCTTTTTCATTTCCAGCCAGTCCATCACCTGACAGTTGTTGTCCATTCTGCAGACAGAAGTCATTTTGTTCCTGTGAAATAGAATAAAAAATGAATTATTCATGCAGGATTTGGTGAGTGTTCATTTTATGAGGAGGGAGTGGAATTGAAATGTCAAATTTCTGAGAATATGTTTTGTTTCTTCAAACAACAGCCTGATCCCTCAGCAGGTCCAGTTCTTAAGTAAACTCAGTCTTTGCAAATCTGCGAAAGTTGTGACTTGATGAAAATGACAGAAATGGCTGCAAACTAAACAAGCATCCCAAAGTGGACTCGTTAGTCCAGGGAAACCGACAGTTCTTGCAAACAAACAGCAACCTGCTGGTGAACCTCGCAGCCTCAGCAGGGGGTCCGCTGTTGTCTAATTAAACATGTAAACGAGGTGGGGTCCCTGTGGCTGGAAAGTGTTTGAAGTGCTGCTGCTGGGAGCTGTGGCATAATTTGGAGAGGGAACTGTTAGCAAGACAGACTGTCGAGACAGAGACCAAGTCCGTTTGGGTCTCTTCAAGTTCAGCTTTTCCCACAAAGGTCCAGGATGGTGTAGGATCAGCACTGCAAAAATAAAATCTTACCAGGTATCTTTGGTCTAGCTTCCAGTGCAAATAAATTGGTACACTTGAAAAAAGACAAAACTAACTTAAAAGTAACTGTTCAGCAAAATATAGGAGCTTGTTTTATATAAACAATTCCTTAATATTGACAAAATAATTGCAGTTTATTTCACTTATAACATGATAAAAATGTCTTGTTATTAGTAAAATAATCTGCCAGTGGAGCATGTACTTCTACGGAGCCCCTAAGGGGACATGGAGAGAAAAAAAAAAGGAAAGAAATCCCGACTTATTATCTCGAGATCCCGACTTATTATCTCGAGATCCCGACTTATTATCTCGAGATCCCGACTTATTATCTCGAGATCCCGAGATCCCGACTTATTATCTCGAGATCCCGACTTATTATCTCGAGATCCCGACTTATTATCCCGACTTATTATCTCGAGATCCCGACTTATTATCTCGAGATCCCGAGATCCCGACTTATTATCTCGAGATCCCGACTTATCATCCCGACTTATTATCTCGAGATCCCGACTTATTATCTCGAGATCCCGACTTATTATCCCGACTTATTATCTCGAGATCCCGCGACATTTCTGAAAAATCGCGAGTTACTTTTTTGGGGGGAAAGGCATGTTTTTATGCGGTAAACGTGGGGGAGTATGTCTACACTGATTATGGAGGACGACTTATATCATTTTCTGCGGTCCAGAGATGTCCCAGAGGAGGATATCATGCACATGCAAAGAGACAAGGTAAATATAATCGCATAAAACATTGTTTGATAAATATCCGCTCAGTGAAAAACTACGTTTGATAGCCTTAGCTAAGAACCGCTTTGTATTTTATCAAGAAAAACTTGTTTTATCTGTTAAAGTTTGACCACACATTCTACAATTTGTCTTCAAAGAAGGGGGTTACTATGGCAACGGCACAACAAATTATGCGACCCATAACTAGCAGCGATAGTGCTACACAAGAAGTCTTCGCATGGCTTTCTGAAATACAACTATTACTATATATATATATATATATATATAAAGATGTGGATGTCTTTATTCTAATTATTTTTTTTATTTTTTATGTCTCCAGGTGGACAAGGCTGTGCTGTCTATAATGACAGACGAACAGATGACCAATTACATCACTTCATATGGTGACAGAATAGCAGTTCTGTCTTTTTGTCAGCAAAGTACACTTATTGCAGAAAAAGATACTCTTCTCCAGAACTTAAGAGATAAAATTGGAGCACGGAAAATGAGATCTAGGACCAAAAGAGCTATTTGTAGCACATCTGGTTTGTTCCAAATGCAAGGGGTGGAGATGGCAAGAGGAAGAAGTAAGGCAGCAGGGAGGACTTTGAGAAAAATTGAAATTGGGTGGCTTCATTTTCACATTGATGAATACCAACAAGTGAGAACAAGAAATGGTGGAGGAACGAGGCATGCAACAGTGGATAAAAGTACAACTGTTTCTCAAATTCTTGAAATGGGAAAGGAGCTTTTTTTTCCAGATGGGACCTCCACCAAAGGGGTAATTGAAGACTTTCTTTTTGAAGTTTGTGACTTCAAAAAAAATCTGATTTCTTTAGATGAAACAGTCGGAAATCTTTATGAAAAAACCAAGCTGAAGCTTCTACGGTTTTACATGTGCACAAAGAAAGAAGAAACAGTTCAGTATTCATCTGAAGAAGATTGTCAAAGTCCTGAACAACCAAATGACATGGATTCAACCCCAACAGCTAGAAAAGGATCTTTTGGTGAAATGGAGGATTGTGATGATCAAACTTTGAATCACCTAGACTCTTCCTACAACCATTCTGGAGTTGTTGATTTTACAGATCCACCTCATTCTGGATCCACACCTCGGCAGCCCCAGCCCTTCAGCTCTGAAAATTCTGGATCTGTTCCACACATGGATGAGGGAGACACGGTTGTATGGAATCCTGAAGAGGACCTAATTGGATTGGATGATGACAGTGACATAGTCGTTGTAACACTAAATTATGACAACACTGAAGAAGTTGTACAGGTAAGATCAGAAACGCTTTGGCGTGATACGATTTAGATACTTATAGAAGTGATATGTGACATTTGAATTGAGGTAAAATAGTAATATATTATTTGGTAGAATTTACATAGTTTTTTTGTGATGTATTTTTAATCAACCGTGAAATAAATATCTATCTTAAGGCAAAGGTATGAATAGTTTAACACTTGTGTTGTGTGCTGTAATCAAACATAACTTTATATATTACAATACTGTACAACTTTGTCATTCAGGACGATCTCAGCAGTCCCTTTGGACACGGTTCCCCGATACTGTTGCCTTCAGCCAGGAGTCTCTTCTCATCACAAATGCAAACCAGTAATATGGAGGCAGGACAAACTGGCCAGGTGAAATGGACACAGTCAATACAACCCAGAGCTCATTTTCTCCTCTGTAATGAACAACTCAGTACCACCTTTTTTTTAAAGGTCATGCAATTATTACATCTTTTGAATTTAATACATATTTTTTTACTGAATTGAATATATATTTTTCATTTAATTGAATTGGCATTTTCTATTTAATTAAAAAAAAATCATATGAAAGTATTAAAGTATGGATTAAGCAGAAGGGTTAGTGTTCCACCAGATCTTCCAAAGTTCTACAAATTAGCTTGGTAATCATAACATAGTAATGAAGAGAATATTAACAAACAAATGTCCAATCTGTTTGTAGAAATCTTATATTTGTATCTGTGTTGTTAATAATGGTTATTGCTTTATCTTTTACCCAGGACTCTGGCTTGATTCCACCCGAAGATTCTCACCCAAGTTCAAGCGGTCTACTGCCCCAATCTGTTTCAGCTGGTAACTCAGAAAATCTAGCAAACCATCTACATGTGTCAATTCGCAGGATCAAGGTTGTGGAAGATCTTTTGGCTGTGTTTATGGAAAACAACCTTTTGAATCAGACTTTAAAAATTGAGTTTGTGAATGAAAGAGCAATCGATGATGCTGGGGTATCAAGGGAGGTTTACACTGCATTTTGGGAGCAGTTTTTGGAACAGTGTGAGGGTGAAACAGAGCGAGTTCCCAGGTTGAGGCCTGACTTTTGTGAGTCTGAATGGCAAGCCATTGGACACATTTGGGTCAAAGGATTTCTAGACCATGGAGTCATTCCAGTGAGGCTATCGAAAGCTTTCATTTTTGCTTGTGTCAATGGAATTGAATCAGTGGATGATGATGTATTGATCCCATCATTTCTCAACTACCTCCCTCTAGTAGAGAGATCAGCTGTTGAGAAGGCTCTACAGGGCACCATGGATCAAGGTGATGAAGAGGACTTGCTAGACCTCTTCACAAGGATGGGGTCCCACTTCCTGCCTCCCAATGAGAACATTCAGCAGGCCATTGAAACCATGGCTCACAAGGCAATTCTTCAAGAGCCAAAGTATATATTGGATTGCTTCTCCACATCCATGGCATGTGTACAAGTGGAACTTGCTGACAAGAAAAGTCTGTTGTCTTTGTATGAAAAAAAGAAGGCCTCAGGTAAAAGACTGTTACAGCTGTTTGAATCAGCAAATGTGACGCTGTCCCAGAGAGAACAGACAACCTTTAACCACCTTCAACGTTTTGTAAAAAATGCTGATGAAGACAAGGCCGAAAAAATACTGCGTTTCTGCACCGGCTCTTCTGTAATCTGTGTTGACAAAATTCTCATTTGTTTCAACACTGAAACCGGGCTTAATAGAAGGCCTGTTGCTCGCACCTGTGGAGCTACCCTAGAACTTCCTTGCACTTATAGTTCTTACCCAGACTTTCGCACAGAGTTCGACAACATCCTCTCCAGTAATTACTTTGAAATGGACATAATTTGAAGTTGATGGGAGGTATTTACAGCACCTTTTTGTTTTGGTTGGAAATTTTGAATGCAGTTTTTTTTTTTTTCTAAATTTCATATTTAAATATTTAATGCATTCAGTCATATAGCAATTGATTTTATGTTTTCATGGTTTGGCTGTATGTTTTTGTTACTTTACATTTCAATTGTATTTATTTTCAAAGATACCTTGTGAATAATACAAATTAATGTAAAAATTACTTTTCCGCAAGATTTTAAGATCTTGTTTTAAGTAAATAATTCCTTAATATTGATCAAAAAGTACTGTTTATATTGGAAGATTATTTAACTTATAACAAGATATTTTTCCTATAAGTTAATTTATCTGCCAATAGAGCAAGTACTTTCTCATCAATATTAAAGAATTACTTACTTAAAACTCTATTTGTTGCTGAAAAGTTACTTTTAAGTTAATTTGTCTTATTTTAAGTGTAATAGGATATTTTCACTAGAAACTAGACCAGAATTACTTATTAAGATTTTGTTTTTCAATGTATGAAGAAGTGCTCCTTTGATTTTATCATATTCTAACCCCTTTTTTTGTAATTAAACAGAAATGTGTTCTCATTTTCTTTCAAGATGCTGTACTACAAGACCGATCTGTTGATGTAGCCTCTGTGCAATGTTGCTTTAAGCAGAGTTTGTTCTTTCAGTAAGGTTTACTGTTTAAGCTTTTAGATGTTTTTACAGATTTTTTAAAAAGTTCATAATTGTGTTTACAACCCTTATTAACTTCAGAGGCAAGAAATATGCATTTTGCTTTGTATCATGTTGATTGTTTCAAATACTTTTCCTTTCTTTATAGCATTTCAAATTTTAAAAAGTTAATTAATGAAACATTTATTTTAAAAATAGAATGGCAGGACAGAGTTTATCACTTAAAAGAAGCATTTTGTTTTGATCACAGAATTACATTTTCAGATAAATATTATTTATACTAAATACCCTTATTTTCCTTTTATGTTTATCTTTGTTTGACAAGTAAATATTTGCTTTCACAGAGTTTATTTTGATCTGAAACAGATATTGCATATTTACAAAATGGTTAGAAGCAGTTGAATAAACTGGCAGTTCATGAAACTCAAATGAACAATACATTTCTTCATTGTCCCTTCTAGAGAACATAATGAAATACTTTTGAAAGAAAAGAAACACAGTTTGTTTACATCTGCATGCCATTCTAAGTGGGCTTGTAAAGGTGCTGAAAAATGTTCTTGCTTGCAGTCAGCACATTTTAAAGTGATGCAATGATTGCCTCTCTTAGATGCATATACAAGTTCAAAGCCTGGTAAGCGTCTGTGGGTAAGGTCAGATGGGACTCTGCCATAAGGATGTTGCAGAGGTCAAAGACATCTGGATCACATGGTTTGGTCAGTCGAGAAATGCACTCATTTTTGCATACTTCAACATGTTCCTCTTCAACAAGGCAAAGAAAGTCTCTTGTCCTGTAGAGCTCAGGTAATGCATACATCACATTGGGTCGACCACTGGGGACATTTCTGTTGTTTGATGGCCTGATGGAGTGTGCATTCCAAACCTGGGCAGTATCATCCAGCTCATCCTGTCACAAAGAACACATGAATATGAGAATCATACACACTCATCTCTCTTAAAATTAGTAAATTATAAGAGTCATAAATAGGGATAGGAATTCCTAAAAACTTTGCAATACCAATTTCATTATGATTATTAATTATTGATTTTATTTTTCATCAATTCTCAATGAGTTAGAGAATAAAGTCCTCAATTTAAAATTTGCACCATGTTGTATTCAATTCAAACAAAACTGAAGGTGGCTTAAAAAAGAAGAATCCTGCAGTTAGATTACAATTTTAACATGAAATTCAACTTTTTGCACATCAACAATGTTTGCGAACACAATTTTGCATGTTTCACATCTCAGGAAAAATCTTTCAAGACTTACAGTGTCTCCAGCTATGGTTAAACACATTATTATATGTGTATTGTTATTTAAACATCTGAGAAAGCTAAGCAACTTCAAGTATGCAAGATCAAATCATGGTCATACTGATTTATTTAGTCCACTGCTTAAACTAGTGGACTTAACACATAGCATTTATGTGTTAATGAAAATGATGTCTTGCTTACAGCTAAGGAAAATATAACATTTTAGATTAGAATATTACATCACACCAATAAAAACACTAAACTCCTGCTTTAAGGTTATTTTAAAGTGCTTTTAATTTGACAATACTCATCCCAAATTCTAATTTATTGAATTTGACTGTACATATAACTGAGATTGAGACTATTCATACAGTACAGAGCTGATATTAAAACAATAACCTTGATATGGAAGCATCTAAACTTGCCTGGCAGAAGAGCCAGAGTCCATTCCTCCCCCAGGGACCCTCAGACCTCCCTGAGGATCACGGCTAAGCAACATGTCAAACACTTTACATTCAATAGTCATTTGCATGATGTGTGTTAATTTGTTGGGACGTTGGAAGGATTTGTTCCCTTTATTGTGATTCAAGCTTTGTTTGGGTCCTAGTCTTTTTTTGTAGAATATAACCACACTTTGGAACCCATAATGTGTCCTCGGTCCAAAGTAGACTGATCTCGCTATTCTGTTGAGTTCTCCAGAGTTCTGGTATGACTTTATTATTTGATCTGAATGTCAAATGAACTACGTTGGGACTATTTGTTTGGAAACACAGCGGATGCGTGTGCGAGCAACAGGTGTTATGCCCAGAAACGCATGCCTGCCCAAAATTGCATCCCCTCTCGCGGGAGCGCGCATCGCTCTGTTCTCTCGCATATTGACGAGAAAACGGACTGAAATATGACCGAAGAGGAAATTTTAAAGATATTTGTAACATTATCACATTTCTTAACCATGTAATCCCTAAAATGGTGGGTTTTATTTCGCAAATTACTTGAAATAAATACGGTTTTTACACCTTTATTGACACATATGAGTCGAACTTTTTTTCACCCCGCGCTATGAAAACTCTCTTCAGATGTCTCTCACTAATACTAAATCCATGTCTGCTGTCAAGCACTGATTTAATGTGTTTATACTCAAGCCCAAGCTCGAAATGGGTGGGTGTCCTCCATCACTGTGATTAGGTCGTTATGTACTGATGTCGGGATCTCGAGATAATAAGTCGGGATCTCGGGATAATAAGTCGGGATAATAAGTCGGGATCTCGAGATAATAAGTCGGGATCTCGGGATAATAAGTCGGGATAATAAGTCGGGATCTCGAGATAATAAGTCGGGATCTCGGGATCTCGAGATAATAAGTCGGGATAATAAGTCGGGATCTCGAGATAATAAGTCGGGATCTCGGGATCTTGAGATAATAAGTCGGGATCTCGAGATAATAAGTCGGGATCTCGAGATAATAAGTCGGGATCTCGGGATCTCGAGATAATAAGTCGGGATAATAAGTCGGGATCTCGAGATAATAAGTCGGGATCTCGAGATAATAAGTCGGGATCTCGAGATAATAAGTCGGGATCTCGAGATAATAAGTCGGGATCTCGAGATAATAAGTCGGGATTTCTTTCCTTTTTTTTTTCTCTCCATGTCCCCTTAGGGGCTCCGTATACTTCTTTATCAATATTAAGGAATTATTAACATAAAACAAGCTCCTATATCCTGCTGAAAATGTACTTGTGTGTTAAATTTGCCTTATTTCAAATGTACTAGAAACCAGAGCAACAATACTTGGTAAGATTTTGTGTTTCTGCAGTGAGACAGAAACAGTTTGTGGAGCTTTAAAATGTCTAAACTGTATAAATAATAACAAGATGTATTGTTGGATCATATAGTCATGGAGGGAAGTTTATTCATGCTGGGATACATTATATAAAATAAACAATAATGATTTACCAATAGGTTGTTTTAATTACTGCTTTTCCAGGTAAATACAAAAACAGTTTCGCTCTTTAGGATTCCAGGTTATTGAGTTGTTTTGCAGTTTGATTTTAGTTTCATTATTATTCTGTTATACAAGATTCATGAATTACCTTACGTGGTCCCACCTGTTTTTAAAGCGAGTCTGATGACATCACCAGTGAGTCAAGCATGACATCATCCCCTCACCTGGTGAGTAAGCAGTTACTCACCTGGATCAGGTGTGAGTTGTGGCTTCAGGCAGGTGAGTCAGGCGCTTGTTTTTCTGCGTTTCGTCGGTCTGACTGAAAACAGCAGCTGACTCAACCGCACCTTCGAATCCTGGAGACAAGCAGAGACACGTTGACCCCATGAACTCCCGTCTGTTCAGTCAGTCCTTCAAAGATAAAATATCCAGATAAACTCTGTGTCTCAATGGGCTTATATTCATTATATTCCTTTGGTTTTGTTTTTTTAAACAAAATACTTTCAGGAGTATTTTTACTACGCTGAACTGTTTACATTTACTCAAGTAATTTTATTATGAAGTACCGAGACTTCACAATTCATTTTATTTGTTTCTGTTGTTTTATTTATTTTGAATATTTAAAAAGTCTTCCAGTTCCAGTGTTAAACGTTAATTAGAACTTATAGCTTATTGATCTCTGAGAATGTGTTCTTGCATTATTATGCCTTTAAAATTATATCACTTCAAAAATGGTTTCAAAACAATATTATAATTTATCGCAATAACTTCTGGGGCAATTTATCATCCAGCTAAATTTATCATGATAAGGCTACCTGCAGTTTTTTACTGAAGAAAATGTTTGGTTTTTTTTGGCCTGATTTATATTAATTATATTCCGTTTGTATTTTGAAAAGAAAACATTTCAGATTTTGAAACAAAAACAACTTAAAAATTACACACTATTTTGTATTGGTCATATAAAATTCATTGATCTTTGTGGATGTTTTGTTACAATGGATCAATTATTTGGTTAATGTGATGCAAGATAGAAATGTTTCACAATTCCTTCATAAAAATGCTGCGTTTTTTGTCAGGTTTGTGTTTAAAGATGGAGTTTGATTTTCTCTGACGCTGTAATGCATCAAAGCGACAGGCCAATCAGAAGCCGATCCACTCTTCATCCAATATGATTAACTGTAATTAATCAGCTCTCTGAATGAGGTGTGAAGTGTGGCGAGTCGCCTCGTTCATCTTCGTTATGCAACCTTTGGGGAGGCGAGGCGTCGCTGTCCTGCTGCTCAGTCAACCTGAAACTGTAATTGGAGCTAATTTACTCATTTATCTGCAGAAAAACAAGAAGCTTAACTGAAGAGAGAATCTTCAGGTGCAACTGAAACTCCAAACAACAGATTTTATCCTGTTCGTTGACGTCTTTCAGGCTATTTACGTGTACTGAATTTATTCAGATGTATAACGTATGAAATTACTTTCTGGATGCAGAACGTGTCACCTCTTCTACTGTTGGACTTTGGATAACTGGACTGCACTGTGTTAAAGTGGCAGTAAAAATGTGCTGAAACATTTCAACATGCTGCTATTGAGCTGAGTGATTGTGCATTTTTAGAAATAATTACAGTGAAATGCAGAGTTCAATAAAGCAAAAAACTTACATTTTTGAAAAAGTGATCCAATTCAGTTACACATCTGACATTCCTATTACTAATGACTGCAGTGTTTTCTGCTACATATACAGTATACTATTATTATAAATATTGTTAATCTTTCTTATGTTGTTTTTAACACTTTTTGGTGTAAACCTTTATACCTGATGCTGCTGTTACACCTGAATTCCCCATATGGGACAAAAAAGACTGATTCTATTCAACAGATTCTGGGAATACAGTAATAATGCTAAGTTATTAAGAAAGTCCACTGAATGTCCACTGAGCTCAAACAGTTAGCTTATTTTTGCTAGTTTAATTCCTTGGTGTTAACATGTAAATATTAACTAAACAAATTTATAAACTGTAAAAGTAAAACTTTGCTAACACTATAAATTTGTGAAGGCAGACATGAACTAACTAGTTAAAAATGCACGAAAAAGTAAGAAATAAGCAACAAAACGAGTTAACTTCAGTTAGAACTAGCTAGGCTATATTGATTAGCGCCATGTTTGGCTAGCTGCTAGCTAACACTACACTCCGCAAAATAACTAAAGCAACAGACAGTTTCCTCACATTAGTTTTACTGTACCTCTGTCACATTTTTCCAGTTCTTCTTTTCTCATTCCTTCTTCCTGAAATACCGGACCAGTTTCGGACGTTTTGCCATGAGACTTTCTGAGGTGACTCGTCTTACAAAGTTCAGCCCAGAGATTCTCCCAAAGCGCAGCTCCAGTCAGAGACTGGGTGTGTTTAGGAGAACCATTATTATCGTTACCATTTTAATTGAACCTTATACTGTTACATTTTATCATTAAACCACAATTAGCTAAAGTTAATGTGTTCCTGTAAAAGCAGTAGGTAGTGATGGGAGGGAGGCAGAGGAGACCAGGAACAAACCAACTAGTAGAGAGGAGGGGCTGAGGTAGCTAAGAAAAGTATCACTATTATTAGATATAGCATTTAATATTCTTTGTTATGCAGAATCTTTCATATTAGGAAATTATATTATTACCAGTGTTGGGCACTGCTAACTAAAAAGTTAGTACCGCAAACATTACCGAAGGAATCATAAACACTTGTTCCGCTAACACTACACCAACATGGTACTTAGTACAAACTAATGCTAAAGCGCTACACTAACATGGTATTTTGTAAGCTAATGCTAAAGTGATACACCAACATGGTATTTGTGTAAGCTAATGCTAAAGCGCTACACCAACATGGTATTTTGTAAGCTAATGCTATAGTGATACACCAACATGGTATTTGTGTAAGCTAATGCTAAAGCGCTACACCAACATGGAGTACAAATATCTATTTTTCTAGCTAAAGGAAACAACAAGATTTTATCTGTAGAGGTCTAGCCGTTATCTGACATTAGTGCTTCAATGTTAAAGCACTAATTTCAACCATATTGCTATCCATCAAGTGTGAATCATGTTACAACAAAGTATATCACCCTCAACAAAGTCCAATTTAATATTGCACACCTTCCTGTATGGTTTGCACTCCAGGAAGTAATTCTTTGGGGTCAGCGTGTCCCTCATGGTTTTAGTTTTAGCTGTTAAGTATTGCTATGACTCTATTGCTAATTTAGCCTAATTGATTACGGCAGGGCTTCAGTCAGAATAAAAGCAGGACATCAGTAGATTTTAAACTGTTTTAAACATCATTTCCTGCTGGACAACATTACTTAGGGGAAACTAATAGTGATAAATGTTTTCAAAGTTGACAAAAATGCTGAACAAAAATGTAACTATGCTATTAGCACATTAGCACAAGTGTGCACCCTTAGCATTTGCCTGAACAATGTGAATTTGATTGCAAATTTTTAAACTGCAAATGAAAGATATGAATTTGAAGTAAAGCTGTCTGTCACAGCCATCAGCTTGGAGATTTATTCAGATGAAAACATTAACTGAATCCATGACTCGTCTCTAAAACAGCAGAGCAACTATTCATTTCTCAGTACTGATGATGCTGCTGCTGATGGAGATGTGAAGACATAAAACCAGAGTGGAGACTGTTTTTATGGGGAGATGGGAGTGAAGATTTTAATGCTTCGCCCTCGTCCTGCTCTCACCCTCGGAGGCGTTTTCTGTCTGCTGAGCTTTATGACGCCGTCTAACGTCTTTCCGCACCATCAGCATCCAGTCGGAGCGACACGCTGCAGTGATGGCAGATATATGATCGCTGCAATGAAAATAGAAAATGCCAGATTAAGTGATATTTTATATGAAGACGTTAATTAAACAAAAAAGGTCACAGGGAATATTAATCATTTGATTCAGGGCAGAATAATTCAGGGAGAAGGAAGCAATTAGTGTGAAGATAGAGAGGGTGATTTTGCAAGGACTGAAAATAAAAGTTTATGATGTCAGAAATTCACCAGATAATTTCGTAGTTTCTCATCAATGAAGGTCGACTTTAAGTCTGTAAATTACTGCAGGATATTACAAGTCAGTGCTATTTCCCATCCTGTTTCCTGTCTGCGGGCCAGACTTTCCCAACATGTTAAAGCAGAAGCGCTTATTGCTCTTTATGAACCTCTGAGATCATAAAAAAGTAGCTGTGCAGCACAGATTTAACTGGCAGCTGTTTGAAATGCTGCTTCAAAGAAACCAGGTAGATTATGAAAAAATATCCCAGGTGGGGAGAACAGAGAGGAGAAGAAACTTTGTTCCTCACGTCTACGAAAAATACATTTGGTATAAAAACCTTCTGTTAATACACCCTGATCGAATGGAGTCAAAGATCATTTCAAGCAAATTTTCAATACAATCTCCTCTCAGTCAAATAATGAAAAATGTCCAGCTTGTTGCAGTGCTTTGGACCGAAGAAATCTAACTTTTTAAAAAACAAAAATAATGTAGACCCTTAATTTAGAAAAGCAAAAGATGATGCTATTTCACATGCAAATAAGTTATTTAACCTACACTGATGCAGTGAGCAAGTTCTCATTTCTTATAGCTGCCCTATTATAATTCCTTTTAGACAAGTTAGGATAGATCTATGGGTTATATTTGCACAAAATCATTCTTGGTTAATGAGATTTTATTATGGTCAGTTCTCCTTATTAGCTGTTATAGTGTCACTTTTATTAAAATTAGCAGCTGCTGGTCACCTCCCCACCCCAATTTAATGCAAATGGCTCCAGACAACAAATTTATACAACTGTACATCTTTGAAAAGCAGAAGTAGGGCCTCCTGTACAACCAATGAGAATGCAGCAAGTGATTTCTAGAGTCAACACAAAAAAACTTGGCTTTTCCAGTAGCAATTGTACACGCATACAGTGCAAAACCCAGCTGACCAAACATGCTGGAGCTCAGGTTGTGTTGCTAGGCAACAGGGCAATGCCTGCCAATTGTTACTTAGTAATCAGGAGGTTTTTGATGCCAAAAATCATAAATTTATTGCCAATAAACTGCTGTTGCTTTTTTTGTTTGTTGTCTTTTTCGCAGTGAGGGTGACTGTTTGTACTTCCCAGATGAAAGTACAAAAATGTGCAAAAGTGAATGTTTTGGTTTCACAAAAAGCCGTTGATTCTGGATGCAAAACAAATGAAGGGGCAACAAAAGTTTCCATTTGGCTGATTCAAATCTAATTCTGGTTATTTTCATGTTCAGTTATTTATTTGAAGCAAAATAACATCAAATTTAAGGTGAATTCTGGAGGAGAAACGTCTCAGACTGATGGTGTAAATAACTCACTAATTTTCTAATATTGCTTATAGATTCAGTCTCAACAGCTTTGGAGAACCTCGTCCAGTCTGACCATTTGTGTGGATTATCTCTTAAAGCAACACTCACTTCTCCTCTTCTTCTTCATCTCCTTGTTTTCCGCCACACAGATGGTGAATTTAACTTTTCGAACTTCCTGCCAATTAGAAGCCGGTGGAGGAGGAAGGGGGTGAGGCAGAGACAGATGGAGATGAAGAGACATGAAAAGAGACTTCCTGCTGAGTTTGGGGGAGGCAGATTGTGCTGCAAACCATCAGCGTCAAACTCGTGAATTCATCGCTCCGCCCGGTGATTTCTCTCTGTGTCTGGAGCCGAGCCAATCCCTCCTCATCATATATTCCTCCGTTTATCCCTTCCCCTCGCCTGGAGGCTCTGGATCTCACTGATCAGGAAACAAGGAGCTCCTCAGGGCTGCTCGCGCTGATAAAACAACAGGAAGTGTTTGGGCTGAGTCCTTCTGCTGCGCGGCCAGTCACCATGGATCGATGCAGAAAATGATCTCTAATTGTTCACAGCTCAGTGATTGAGAAGTTAGCCTGTGTTGATTTCAAAAGTTCTGCTGTAGCCACATGCAAGCTTTGTACAGCAGCTGCCTTGAGGTGTGGAAGCTGAATAAATCTATACGGATCAATAGTTTCAGAGGTGAACAAACAGGAAGTAGGCTCCGGGTCACTAATGAAGGAAACTACAGCAAAAGCTTCAGAACTTTATGCAGCAGGGATCAGAAACTAAAAACATCATAAACGCTGCTAGAAACTCCTGGAAACAGCTCAGATGTGGTTCTATACTATAATTTGTATCAATTGCAGTTTTTAAATTCCTGAATGTTGCAATAAGTAATTATTATTTAAAAAAGAGGCAGTATCGTGTAAAGTCAACTTTGTTTAATCTTTCCATCATGTTTTAGTGTCCTTCCCTCATCAGAAACACGCCTGGAGTGTTGCTTTGATTGATTCAGGCATGTTTGAGAAATCCTTTAATCTCCATGGCAACCAGTCAGCTGTGCAAAATGCCTGAATGGACCTAGCCCCGCCCTCGAGACAAAGCTCCTCCTCACAGCTGCTCAGCTCCTTCAGATCAGCCAGCAACAATTAGCAAACACCTGGTGGAACAGCTGAGCTCATTACAGGAGCTGCTGCTCAGCGTGAAAACGTTGTTAAAGGGTTAATAGAGGAGCCATGTTGTGATGACTTCCTGAAGGCGGAGCTTCAGAAAGAGCAGAAGTTTCTTAAAGAGACAGAGATCCAAATTCAAGGTGTTAAATTACAAGGTCAAATTTCTTTTTAGTCATATACGCAGCATTTTTATAACAACTGGAGGTTCACTTACTTACCTGATTATGCTATAAAATGATACTCTGTGCCTGGAAAACACGTAATACTGGAGCTTTAAAGCTGCAGTAAAAAACGGAAAAAACACTTTGTTATTTGATTTAATTTTGATTGAAAATTAAAATATTGTTTTTATCTCCTTTCACATGACATTTGCTAAGTTAGGTCCTTTAAATTTTTTCAAATATTTGAGTTAAAATTTATGCAAGAAAACAAGAAATGAACAAACTTAATTAAATTAAACCATTTGTTTGCATGTTCTCTCTATGAATGTGTGGTTCTCTCTGGGTACTCCAGTTTCCTCCCACATTCTATAAACATGACTGCTAGCTTAGTTCGTTTCTAAATTATGTTTGTGTGTGTGTGCTTGGTTATTTGTTCTGTGACACCGCCCCACAATCCTGCTACGGATTGATGAATATTAACGCCTGTTTGTTCAAAATGGCCTCCATATCGTCCACATTTTTTATTTTTGATGCTCTTCTCTGTGGACCAGAACCGGTGTTTCTCCACAGTGATGACCTGCTCTGATAAGAGCTGCTGCTCAAGCTCGCTCTGATTTTAATTTACATAAATCAAAGCAGCGCGTCATTCACGCCTCATCAGCCGCTCCTCCTCCTGCTTAATGTGCAGCTTCTCAGAGCTGCAGCAGGATGTAAACCATCAGATTCAGCTGCTAATGAACCATGTAGAAGATTTTACCTGACGTGTCTCTCTTTTGATTTTTGTCTTTTTATGACTTTTATTCCTCAGATTCTCTGCATCCGTTTCCACAGTTGTAGCTCTGAGTAAGAGAACCAGTTTTAACATTAAAATGGACTTAATTTTATTTATTAAGACTCTAAAAGTGTTCACTGTGCAGCATGAAGTCCAGATATAGTCATATTCAGCAAATTAGATTATCATTAGTCAGATTAAAACAATATTAAAAATACATTTCTGAATTAAAATAAAACTTTTCATTAGTCAGATGTGATATTCAGATCCTTAGTGTCATGTTTTCATCTGCTGTAAGCAGAAAATGAACAGAAATGGGAGATTTTAAACATAAGTCCGTGTCATATTTACGACTGCAACTAATGATTATTTTATTAATTGATTATTCTATCAATTATTCTGATGATTAATTGGGTAATAAAACTGGCAAATTCTGCAGATTTTCAATTTATTCACTTAGTTTTCTTTAATAAATTATTAGAAATAAATAATAAAATGCATAAAAACAAATAATTCAAATCTATTTTTAAATAAGAAAATAAACATTTTATTGTAGTAAAATACAATAACACAGAATTCCTTTAGTGAATTGATCATTTATAGATTCATTGATGGATTATCTGCATCTAATAATCTAACAAAACGTTTTCTGAGACGTCGTATTGCTGTGAAATCTTCCTGAATTAAATATTTTTATCTCAAACTTTTCCTGAAATCAGATTTCAGGATCCTCTGTCATCATTTTGTTGATTTAAAAGTATAAATCGTTCAGCACGGTGCTCTCATTATGAACAGAAAAAGTCATTTATTTCTCGCTTTATGTTTAGATATTTGCAGTTTTGCTTGAAGACGTCGTTAATGTGAACGAGTGTTTAGAAATTTCCTGTTTTCATCACCATGTGAGAAAATCTCTGATGTGCCGTCTGCATACATATCCGCCATCTGATCCTGTTATACGGCTGCATGATGAGACAAACAGACGTCCTGCTTCCAGTTTAAAATGTTTGTTTTTTAATTTTCAGGTGATCATTTCCTGTTCGTCATGGCAACAGCGTGAGATGAAGCTCCACGCCCATTTCTGGACAACCCAGAGAAGGGATATCATGCAAGTGTGTAAAACATTTTACAGTGATTGAAACTCATAAAGCAGAATTATATGAACCCAGAGTGTCAAACAAGGATCTCATTTATTTCTGCTGAACAACGGGATCCAATCATACAAGAGCGGCAGCAGTGATGAAGATGAAGGTCTGCAGCAGGTAGTTAAAGTGTTGCAACGACTCGCTTCTCCCTGCATTAATCAGACGATGCGAATGTAAATCCATGTGACGCGCCGCCCTGCTGGAAGCTCATATAACCAGATAATCATCAGCTGATAACACGGCTGTCTTCTTCCGCCCCTCCACACTTCATAAATACACACAATAAAAGCATATTTATTGTCTTTAGAGGGGAGGCCGACAGGACGGCTTACACCTGCAGAGACGGAGGAGAAGCACTGATTGTTTCTGCTGCTTTTCTTTCATTTTTCAGCAAAAAACAACGTCTAGGCTGCCTTTCAGTAGTTTGGGAAAGCCTGGAGTATGCTTCTGATAGATTAATCTACAAAATATATGTAAAATAATTACAAAACATATATATTTATTTAAAGGCAACAGGTTCTGTGTCAAAGAAACACAGAACCTGTGTGATATGTGAAAATCAACTGCAGATGTAGTAAATGGAGTTGAATCACATCATCAGTGAGTCTCTGAGTGTGTATTCACACCAGCTCTGTTCAGTCCGCTTTAACCCAACTTTAGTCCGTTTGCCTAGAAAGTCCGGTTCGTTTAGGGAAGTGTGAATGAATAATTAAACTCTGATGCAAACCAAAAAAGAACAAACTCATGATCCGCCTACAAACCTGGTTCTTGGTACAGTTGAAGTGAACTCTGGTGCGGATCGAATGCATATGCGAACACCAAGCGAATCAAAAGCCAAAACCGGACAACCAAGCATGGCATTCTGGGTAAATGCCATGCAGACACACAAACACGCTAACCTAGTGCTAGCAGCAGAAATGGCTCCTGGTCTTTAGCCAAAGACTAAAGAGAAATCCTCCAACACTAAAACCTGACGCTTCCATCTTGTTTCCATCTGGTGAAGAAGGAAGTTGCTCTCAGTGTCTCCAGAGGTTTTTGTGTCATTTCCTTCAGTGGTTCTTGGTGCAGCGCCCCCACAGGCCAGGAGGGGAACAGGTTGGTTTGACTCAGAACCACAGCAGCTGCAGGAGGAGCAGATGTTTAAACTTTGGTTCCCAGTTAAACCGAGGTGAAAACAGCCTGAAGTTTTATTTCAGATAAAAAGAGAACAGTACCCGAATGATTGTCACAACTCGTCTTGAAAACTTGTACAAGGCTTCATGGTTCATGGAAAAGACGTGTTGCCATTGATTATTAGCTTGTCATACATCCCATAATACAATGCAAACCTGGCATTTTATTTTGGGAAGGCGTTTGGATAAAACTTGAAGCATTTTTGCTTTATTTACTGATTTTGAATTTGAACATAAGAGACTACAACACAACCTTTGGGGAATCGCTGCGATCTAAACAAACAAGGAGGGAAATGGACCAAATTTCATTGTAAAACACTAAACATCCTTTAATGGGTAGAATCAGCTGAAATAAACAACACACTCCATTATATAGTATAGTTTTTATTTTATTTTAATGTGTGGTGATTTTTTTAGATTCTGGCTGTGATGAAACTTCCTCATGGCCAGGACCGGGACCAGAGGTGGACACCTTCAGATCCTCTGTGATTATTGGTTGATGATTCAGCCAGCAGGAAACGCACTTCCTGCAGAGTTTGCACATCTGATCTCATCACATTGCTGCTGATTTCTCTCTGCATCCTTCTTACACTTTACTTCTCCTGCCTCTAATGAGGTCGACTACAAGGCAGCTCTGCGTTCCTCTTGTCTTCCTGCTGGGATTTAAATGACACATTAAATTTAAAAAGAAAAAGGATGAATATTTAGATTCTCCTTCTGTGTGTTTTCTGTGTAAACTCCTCAGTGTTTTCTCCCACTCAGTTCCACTTTTGCAGCTGCTAACCGATTCTCTTTGTTCGCAATTTAAAGGCTTTTCAGGATCAAAAACTTCCCGTTTTCAGGTCGAGGTAAAGGAGACGCCTGGAAATCAGGAGAGGATTTGAAGATCTTGCAGCTTTTATGAAGAGATTTGGATCAGAGTTTGATGATGGTTCACAGCTACTTTAATAAACTCTAAACCACCTGCTGATCTCCTCCATGTCACGCTGCATTGATGCAGTTACTCATAACTTTGATGATGGCATTTGCTTGTTCCTTAAGTGGCAACTGTGTGATGTTTTCATGATTTAAAACACTTTGAGCTGCCTTGTTGCTGAAATCTTCTTTTGAAATAAACTTGACTAATTCATGCAAAAGGAGCCCAGACCTGAGAGCATGGAGCGAATTTATCTGAGTTTCACGTTCTGAAATGAGGGGAAAACTATCCAACCTTTCCAGAATATTCCAATTTTTTTAGAAGAACCTGTGATGTGAACTATGAAAACAAAAGAAAACTGACCCAGTTTGTTCAGTTAGTATCATTAGCTGTGTTTCCATTAACCAAATAATTGCATAAATGGAAATTATCCTTAATGGAAACACCCATTTCATTTTTGATCAAATGTTTTTGTGCTAGGATGATCACAAAAACTCAGTTTTATTTTACAAAACGGTAGGAAACTATTTTTTTCCCATCACAAGTCACATGATCAACAGCTGGATGTTACTGCTGACGGAAACAACAAAAAAGACAACAGGAAGTGGTAAGACGAAGGTTTGTTTTGACTTATCGTGGGAACAAGTTAATTCACTTGTGATTTCAATTTCATTTCTTACTTAATCGCAATTGCAAAGTTGTGTTTTTTCAACATTAGCAGAAAATAGTCAAAGATTTTGAATATTACCAGCTGCTTTAACCAGGTTACCAAGTCATGGGGGTTATTGGAAGGAGACAGATTATCATAACTAATAGTAGTACAGTCCATCAAAACAGATTCAATAAAAGTTGTTTAAAAAGGTTCATCGTTTTAGATCAGACATTAAAATCTACATTACCTTAAAATGTTCAGCTGTGTTGGACTTCAGTCACACTGCAGCAGCAAAATGAAGACGAATGAGTACATCATTATATCATCTACATATTTAATAAATGCCTTATGTTATTGATATCTACTCTGTCTGACCTCTTTTATTCTCTTCTCCTTCAATGATTGACTGTCATCCTTTAAATTTTACAGATTTTCTTTCCAATCTGTGTTTTTTATGATTCTCTTCCTAATTTTTGTTGCAGTTCTTGGTTTGATTTGTGAAGTTTTCTTTTGATCCCTCCTTCACATGCTGGTCCTTCTGCTTTCTCTCTTCATGTTGTTTCCATGGGGCTCGAATGTGTGTGTGTTTTATATGTGTGTGTGTTTTATATGTGTGTGTGTTCACAGTTTGTGCATTTGTCGTGTTTGCAGAGCGACGGCTGCACTCTGCCTTCTTTCTCATGTAAATCTGAGCTCTAAAGCACTGCGGCGTCGGGCCGCTCCATCTCCTCTCTTCTAATGACTCTCCCCAGTTTGCAGGATGTCGGCCCCCATAATCAGGTTAAGGAGCCCTGGGGGCCTCTGGGGGCCCCTGAAGTCCGACCATGCTGCCGCGAACGGCTGCAGGATCAAAAACCCCAGAATATAAATTTCACGGCTGGAAATGGGGCGAAGGGGTTTCTGAGCACTGCAGCTTTTTCATTACATCCTTTTTTCCTTTTCTTGTTCATGATGTCATCTTTTCACTCCTTTAATTTATTATTTTCTTATTTTAAGGTTTCTTGTGTTTTAAGACACAGCTAAGTTATTTATCTTATAGTCAGAACTTTTATCCACAATAGTCTAAAAAATTTGATTTTAGGTTTAAGTTTCCTTCTCCGTCAGTTTTTGCATCATCATATCTTCTATTCTTCACCCACTTGTTTGGTCAAATATCATTTTATACAAATAAAAACTAGACTAAAGATTTGTTAAACTCTTGCATTAAGTGTGAAGACAACATCAAATTACTAAAGTAGTTCTTTACAGTTATTTATCAGCATTGAAAACTCCATTTTCTTTCCAATTTGTTTGCAATATATTGTCTACAAATTCAATATTTTTTACTGTAAGATGATAAGTTGAACAGAGTTAGCATAGCAGCACTAAAAATAGAGTTGAATACAGTTAAGCTATGATAAGCTAAACAGGAAGTAAGTGAAACCTTATCTATGGAGCACCTTTCAAGGTAAAATTCACACAGAGCTTCAACAAATAAAGCAAATACACAAAACAAATGGAAGAAAAAGCAGATTTTAAAAATAAGCTTTTATCTGACCTTAAGGAAGCTACTGACTCTGCTAAACATGCTAATCTTGTGACTAGAAAAATTACCTTACACCCAAAACCACTAATAAACATCTACTGCATAGTTTTCACTGCTAAACAGATCCATGGGTTTTATTTGGGTAAATAAATAGTTTCATTGTTCAAGTTGTTCATTATAATCTAAAATTGCAGGGTGTGCTTCCCTTTGATGGTTTGTGTCTTTGCTGTTCACACAGATGTCTGACAAATTAGTAGCATGAACAAACACTCAAAAGAAAATAAAAAAATGAGCATCAAGACTTGAACATAGCCTAATGTTTCTCTCTCTATGTATAAAGTTGAGAAACTGTCTAACGTAAAAATGAAAAGATGCAAACTTGACTAAATGATCTAGTTAAGGTGCTTGGAGTCGTTTCTAATGGTGGTAATTTCCTCCTGCTCTGAAGAAAAAGAGAAACCTTCCTTTAAAATGTAACACAGTTCAACTAAAAACGAAATGAAGCAAGGAAAAGTACCATGATAATGTTCATGGATTGATGTTTAAAGTGTTTTGTCTCCAGCGAACAATGAGCTGACCATAAACCAGAGCTGTTAAACTTCATCACACATCCTTTGTGGCTCTTTGTGCAGCTGATGAAAGACGACGAAACCACAATATTTCTGAACACTCGGCTGCACAAAAGCTCCTCTCCTTCACAGGCGACGCTGTGAACGTGTGATTACATCAAAACGAGGCTGAGGGGAGGTGAGCCCACAAACATCCACAAAGTAGACGTTATAATTTTACAATTAGTTTGTTCGATTGTTTTTATTTCTTATTGGTGTGAGGAGAATGTTAATAATGATGCTGTCAGTGGAGGGTGGGGGGGCAGTAAAGAGAAGATAATGAACACAAAGCTTCCCCTGAATGGGCCCTTAATTAATTCAATGAGAATCATTAACACATCCAGTTGGCCTGCATGTGTGTTCCTGAGATAAAATACAAAAAAAACATGGGTTTTATTGAGCAGATGATGGGAGAAGAAAGTTTAAAACATCTATGAATTAGAACTTGGACACAAATTCTGACCCCTAAACTGACACATGCAGTTTGTTTACAAATATGGCCAAAATTTGGTCGATAATCCGCTAAGGTCGAAAAAACGCAATTTTGCATTTGCAGTGTTTCTGTTAAATAAGATACACAATTAAAATCCCATGAATAAGTTTGTTTATGCAATAAGACATCAAAAAACATCATCCTACTATCACTTCCTGTCGTCTTCTTTGTCATTTCTGCCAGTAGTCACATCAGGTTGTTGATCATGTGACTATTTGATGTGAAAGAAATTGTTTCCATTGCAGTTTTCCAAAGTAAACCAATTTCAATATGGCTGAAAAACCGCCTCATCCCAGCTCAAAAACTTGTTATTGAAAAACTAGAGTTGTTTTTTTTTTCAAATTGATATGTTTTTATTGAGGGAATTTATTTTAGTAATTCAAGTTTGCACAATTTTACAGTCACTGGAAACAGCTTTAGTGAGACCAGCGAGTATGTTTCTGGACTGTGGGAAGAAACCGGAGTACCCTGAGAGAGTTCACACATGCACAGGGAGAACAGGAAGGCCAGCAGCTGGGATTCAAACTAACAACCTTCCTGCTGCAAGGCAGCAATACTCCAAGTCTCTTGTCATCATTATTATTGAGACGCTTTGCGTAAACATTTTCAGCAGACAATCGATTTTCCATGAACCTCATTCATATCAATACTTATTGATTTGGTGAAATATTCAGTATATAATATTCAGTTTGTTCCAAATGATTTCTCAGTTTCTCACAAAGCGACGTCCATCTGAAAGGTGAAGATCTTTAATATGTGTGATTTATCATGTAATCTAACGGCGTTTAATCCAGCTGAACGATGCGGCCGTTCTCCCTGCAGCTCTGCAGAACCTCAACGTTCAATAAAAACACTAACAGTAACAGGAAGTCCTGTCCTGTGGCAGAAGGATCCATAATCAGGTTTAATCCTCTCTGTGGTTAAAAGCTGTTCATCGATCCGCTCGGTTCCTGCTGAGGTGTTTTCTCCTCCAGCTCTCCTCCTCTGTGGGGGACATTTTCTCTGAGGTTTGAAGCTCACACTGACTGGCTTCAGGAAAATACCGCAGGTTCTACTGATGAAGGCCTGTTGAGGCAAACATGACTTTAATTTTGACAAATTTGACAAGGTTTACATTCAAGGTTACCTATTGTGATTCCTTGAACAGGTTAAAATAGGTCTATGGTCTACACCACATGTTCATTACATCTTTTGCATAAAATATAATGATATTTTAGTCTGCTCAGTTCTGTCACTTTGTATCCACATAAGCTGCTGCTGGCTACGCCCCCCAACTCAACGTTTACGCTGGCATGTGAAAATGGCTGCAAACAGATGAGCAACTATATAACTGTACATCTTTGAAAAGCAGAAGTGGAGACTCCTGCACAGCCAACAAGAATGCAGCAAGTGGTTTCTGAATAGTAAGTCAATAGGAAAACACTCGTCATTTCCAGCAGCCGTTGTACAGCAGGAAAACCAGCTGACCAGAGCTTGGGTTGCTAGGTAAAAGGCTGAATTTCACTGGGGTTGCTAGGTAACAGTGCAGTGTGACACAACAACTGGGACGTTTTAGAAATGGCTCGTTTTCCAGACACCAAAAATCATTAACTTATTGCAAAAAAAGGCTTTCAGAAACAGTTGAGACAAAGAAATATTAAAATGTATAAAATTTCGCATATTATTCGCAAATTTCCCTTTAAGATAGTTTTGTTTTCTTGCAGTTTTTCTGCTCCTCCTTCATGTTTTCTTCACATCTCAGAAGATTATGACGATTCTTGTAATTAAATTTAATTAAACTTGTTTTTTCTTAGTCTGGCAGTAACACTCTAATTATTGGTGTTTATGTGGAATTAAAAATTTCATTTCCAAAAATATGAACTTCTTCAGTAAAGTTTGTGTTTTTATGGAGCTAGTACTCTGTTGCTGTTTTTACTTCAGAATCTTTAATCTGAACTTGGAGTTAAATTTTTGTTTCCCATGAATTTTGATTTGGGTAAAATCAGAACACGTAGCTTTGGGCTTTTTCAGCTGATGGTAGCAAACCCTTCAGAGACCGCCACCCCCCCGACCCGCCCTGACTCTCTCTCCGGACCCTCGCCATCTGCCGCAGCTGTCGCTCGCCCCAACCGCCACTCTAATTGACAATGAACCCAAAGGCGCGGCGATAATTACAGCCGGCCGCTTGGCAACTTCTCCGGGTTTCAATTCCTGCTTTTCAGGATTCATCAGGCCCCATCTGCCGGCTCCCAGGTCTGGCATCTGCCTCCCCCGCCTCCCTCGGCATGCTGGGGGTTTTGTGTTGGTGCTTATTAGCGAGCTGGCCTGTAACCCTCAGAGGTGAAGCAGCCTGAAGCAGAAAGACCAGCTCTGTTTGTTCAACCAGAGAAAGTTTCAGATGAAGAAAAGACTCCTTGTGGTTTTCTCTCTCCTCCTCCTTTTCTTCTTCTGCTTTCCTTCTATTTTTCCTCTTTTCATGTTTTTCTCCTTCAAGAAGCAGGATCTGAACAGCTTTATTGGTGCAGCGTGTCGCCAACAAAGAGCTCTAAGAAATTAGTAAAAAAAAATCCATTCAAGCTGCACAAAACATCTGTCATTTCATTTAAATCTCTGCTGTGGAGTTTAAAGATTTCAGCCTCAAAGGCAGCAGAAGTAACAAAGTTCTGAATCACAAAATAAACCTCATTCAGGCTTTATAGGTTAAAAACAATCTGTTGGAAGCATAAAAACAGTCTTTCTTCATTTATTCATTCAGCATTGGCTCATTTATGACAACATTGTGTTTAGTTTTTATGAACACAGCCTGACAGAGAATAAGATTACATAAAATAAAGATCAGCTGTAAAAGTGGCGTTTGGATTACTTCCATCTTTTTTTAAGATTTATTCTGGTTTTGGTGTTTTCATTTGGTCTTATTTCACTTATATTATTCTTAGAATTTCAGGAGTTTCTAGTTGGAAAAGTCAAATGAAATCAGAATAAAATCCAATATGGCTGCCACATGCATAGAACATAGTACTGCTGTAACATTATGGGATATCAGTCGTTATCATCAGCAGCAATGGCCCCACAACGTTCATACAGAGTCAGAGCAATGTCACAGCGAACACCCAACGATTACACCACTCAACCTCAACAGATGCTCCACTCACTTCAGGATGCTTGGTGCTTGAAACTGAAATTCATAGTATTATTTGCCTTCTGATTAATTTGGCTAGTGATTATCTGACCTCTAGTAGAGCTATAAAAAAATCCTTTTCTTTATCTATATTAAAATTACTAAAAGTAATGTACCTGGTCCTGCTGAATTGAGCCATAACAGAAACATGATGGTTCAACACTAGCATTACCAGGGTTTTCGACCTCCCCCCTGAAGTCCCAAAACAGAGTCAAAAGACCCTGAGTCCAAACTAACGACTCTGATGGCTCAAATTAGCATCCCTTCTTCAATTGTAAATGTAGCCATTGACCGTCAGGCCAGAAGGTAGGAGTGTGAATAGTCCATGTTGGGGGTGGGTGCGATCTATGATGGAGGCAGCTCTACAGTAGACTCTCCTGTAGGTAATGCTCTTCAGTTCAGTTTTGAAGCATACATGCAGTGTTTTTGGAGAGATGTGACCTTTTGCAGCTGATCCATGATGTTGTGCTGCATTATCCAGGTCATTTTGCCAAATGTACATAGAGTTTGCAAAACATACAATCTGTTTCAAGAAATATGCAAAGGTTTTTCCAAAAGAAATTAGTAATGTTTTTCTTTTAAATAAAGCTAAGTGGGTTTAAAATGACAGTTTAGAAATAAACTAACCAAATTAATTGTGTTGATCCACCTCAAAAAAATCATGCAAAAAGTGTAAGCAAAAGAAATCTGGGAGACTTTGCACATGCAAATTTGCATGCAGCCTTTTGTGCTGTGGAGGATAAATAGGGCAAAAGGGCAAAGTGTCAGGTCAACCATCGATGCAGGAACAATTGTGCAACTGTGAGATGCGTTGACTGCTACAAATACACATGGCAAATGCACCAGGGTCATACCCTGGCAGTGCCAGGTATGTTCCGACAGTGCAGACAGACTGCTGAGTGAGTGCTGAAATGCCAGTCACACAAGGACATGCCACTCACACACACACACGTAGCCCCCCACTGTGCCTAGTGTAAATATGTGTGGAATTGTTTTATTTCTTGTATTTTTTGTATCGATTTAATGACAAAAATAAAAAGCATTTAAACAAATAACAGTTGTTCTTTTGTATACAGTTGTTCTTTTGCACGGGAGCTGCAATGGAAATTTCGTTGAATTCTGTTCAATGACAATAAATGCTATCTATCTATCTATTTCTCATGCTGGAAGTTCAGTCCTCTTGACTTAGACACAAATACTTCTGGTCATTGTTCACAGCTGTACCTGGCTGTAAAATTTCTAATTCTCCATTTAAAATATTAAAATTAATTCATTATGCTTTTTTGCTAAAATAAAATTAAGCTAAATATAATATATATAATCTTTATATTATAAAATACAATATACTGAATAGAACTAACTAGACAGTTAGTTGGGAGTTAAGCTTTCCCCCTTCCTTTGGTGCGCCAGTAATGGCCTTATTTACAGAACAAAAGCGCCTGTTCACACCTGCTTATAGGATGATAGCTAAAATCCTTCAGGTCAGTCGACCCGTCTCTGGGCTCCAAAGGTAGAAATGTTAAATGACCCTTCTCTGGTAATGCTAGTGTCATAAAACGTCCTTAATTTTCTCACATTCATGTCAAATTTACCTGTCATCTGAAGACAATGTGATACAACTTTAAGATTCTGCAGAAAAAAATATATTTTTAATCTATTTTAACTGACAGGTTGGCAACAAAGCCCTAAAAGAATCCCCAACAAAAACATTTCCTGCTTGCCATAAAATGTGATGGAGACATAGCAAACATGACGAAGAAGATGATATACGGTAAATCTGAACTTATTGGTTACTTTTAAAACTGTGTGTGGAAGAAAACTAATACTTCACTTCTGTGTAAACATATTCCTCTAGTGAAACATGGTGGTGGCAGCATCATGCTGTGGAAACCTGTCAGACTGGAGTGAAGATTCAAACAACCAGCCACAGATATTATGGGATGATTAGATTAAAGCCGCAACCCAGGGGCCATTTGGGGCCTTTGAAATAGTTTTGTTTGGCCCCTTTTTGTCACTTATTCTTTGTATGAGATTTTCTATCACAAATTTATACAATTTTATGACATGTTGGCCAACAAGTTAGGAAACCTACGACTTTGAGCATCTTTTGTTCCTTTTTAAATTCGTTGTTAAACAGGTACAAAAACATTGACAATGAATTAAAGAAAGAAATAACAGGACATCACACGTTTACTGGTGGTTTACTCACATTGTTACTGGATTACAGTGCTAACAGTTAGCCTGGTCGGAAAGCAAAAGTACTTCTCTCTCAAACAACAAATTTCTTCTTCTATGATAAAACCAGAGAAGATAGAGTTTTAACAGAAGTTTTACAACTTTTTTCTACTCTGATTGAAATAGTCTGTGAATCATTCTCGTCTTCATTCAGGCCGAACTAAAGCAGCAGCAGCAGCAGAAAAGCGTGTCGTGGCTCATCAGGGGGCTCAGGTCAGAGGAAGGGGGGTGTTTTGTTTCCCATAGGCTCTTTCTTGTCTGCTTTTTGTGTGCGAGACGCTGCCTGCTGTTTGTCGCTGCTTTCAGAAAATCCCGCTGCTCTCTGGGCTTCGAACTGATGAATCTGGAGAATATTTGCAGGTTTTCTGTGTGTCGAGACATTTCTGACTAAATGTAGTCGGAAAAACATCTGATGACACAAATGTTTCCCAAATTTTGCACCTTCATGTTTTTGGAGAGACTGTTGTTCAGAATATTGTGATTGATGATCTGTAGAGTCATTTTTGCCAAATTTCTGCCAAAAACTTGAGAAATTTTCAGATTAATATCGGAAATTTTCTAAAGAAAATACAATAAATTTTCTGAGCTCCAAAAGTAAAAAAAAATTGTGAAAAAAAAACTGAGAAATTTTGAGAGTATTCTAAAAAATCTTCTAGAAAAAACAAGATTTCTGAGCTCCAAAGTTAAACATTTTAAAAAACTTAAGAAAGTAAAAAAAGAGAAATACTCTTCCGAGGTTAATTTTAAATTTATTTTTTTTTTTGAGAAAAAACAAGGACATTTCTGAGCTCCAAAAGTAAAAAAAGAAAAAAAAAATCAACTTTTGGAGTTTAGTAAATTCTAAGTTTTTTTCTGGAATTTTTTTTAAAATGAATCTAAACAAATTTTATTTCTTTGATAGAAATTTACTTCTTTTTTTCTATCTACAATTGTCCTACTATGCCATTGAAGATGTTGTCCTTTGGTCCAAACTGTTAAAAATTGTGTATTGTGGAAGTTAATTGTTGATCTTCTGTGAAAAGACAAAATATTTTCTGCAGGAGTTAAATCAGGGATTAGACATAAGAGTTTAAAACTCATCCAGGATTAAACCAGGTTGTGTTTCTGGCTTCGTTTGTTTTTGAGACAGATCAAGAAGCACATTGAAAAAATCAAATCAAATAAAAACACAAATTTCCTGTGATTGTGTCAGTTTCAGGCTCTGTATGTTATATATTCATATGTTTTGAAGGAAACTCGATTTTATGATGTTTTGATGCAGCAGTTTGGTGTTTATCATGAACTGGCTCTATGCAAATAAGCTGAAGGTGATTTTAATTAAACACACCACAGACAACAGTTTAAAAATGACAAAAAACATAAAATATGGATTATTGATGTGTGTTTCAGGTTTTAAGGTAAAACTGTTAAATAATAGATCAGAATACATTAAACCAGCTGTTATACATTTTCTGAGATAATTAGATTAATTTAAATGTTTTTCACGCTTTAATGCCCAGTTTTTTTAATATAACTGTGGGTGTATTTCCTAGTCCTCAAGGTTTGATGACCTGCTACTTTTATATGCATCCCTGCTACTTTTATATGCATCCCTGCTACTTTTATATGCATCCCTGCTACTTTTATATGCATCCCTGCTCCAAAACCTGAATCAACGACTGGATTCGCTCCTCAGCAGAGGCCTGGGAAAAACCCGTTCATTTGATTCAGGTGCTGGAGAAGGGATGCATGTGAAAGTTGCAGGATGGTAGATCTTAAGGCCTGGACTTGGGGACCCTTCACCCTTCCTTCACTCCATACACTGCCTCCTACTGGACAGTCGGTATAAATTCAGAGAAAATGCCAGATATCCTACATATCGACACCTTCACAGGTAAAAAATAACAATATTAATAACATCAGTTAACGACTAACAATGAATATAACTGCTACAATTTTAAGATGGTGAAATCTTTTAAGTATATACTGGCAAGAAATATATTAAATTGGACATCATGCATCACTGGCTACACATTAACGTGAAATTTGATGGCTGCTGTTTCCCTTTTGCCATATGAAATAATATTTTGGCTACTTTTGAAGAACTTTTTTCTTGTAGAAATTCACAGTTCAACAGAAGGAATGAAGAGAATTAAGAATGTGAAGAGAGGAGGCCATAAAGTTATGAAAATATTTATTTTTATTAACTTATTGCTCTGCTAACTAAAATGTTAGCTGTGCTAACCCTAAAGAGCTAGTCATAAACATAAGTCCACTAATACTTAAGCACTATAGCAATCTGGTATTTAGTTGAAGCTAATGCTAAATTTCTATACCAACACAGTATTCAGTGGAGGATAATGCTAAATTTCTATACCAACACAGTATTCAGTGGAAGCTAATGCTAAATTTCTATACCAACACAGTATTCAGTGGAAGCTAATGTTAAATTTCTATACCAACACAGTATTCAGTCGAAGCTAATGCTAAATTTCTATACCAACACAGTATTCAGTCGAAGCTAATGCTAAAGAGCTAAATTAAACCATGTTGATTTTTGCAGGTTTTTATTTAATTAACGGCCCGGGTTGTTTGTTCATGTGAGTGCTGTATTCTGTTTACCTCATTTGTTCGTTTGCTGTTGCCACTTTCTCAATAAAGTTTCCATGGGGAAAAAAAAAAAAGAAAAAAAACGGAACTGCAGCAAAAACAGTTATCACCACCTTCAAAATAAGAGCATGAACATAAACGTCTAACTATTTGAAGAATTTTTTACGGTCGATGATCAAAACTTCAACACAGACGTTGAACTTTATTCAACTGAAAGTTTACTAAACAGCCCCCCAAAAATTGTGCTTTAGAATTTATTTGGAAAATTAATGTAGAGAAAGCTAAATGCGCTAACCGTTTTCAAAGTTAGCAAAAGTGAAAAATGAATAATTAGCTCTGCTGTTAGCTGATTAGCAAAATGTTCCTCCCACTGTACTGAACTGTGAATTTGTTTTCTCTGAGCACGTAACAGCATTTATCTGTTAGTCAAATATTTTGGAGACTAAAACATGTAAACACATGAAAAATGCAATGAGAACAATTTGTTTTTCCCCTGGGTTTCTGTTTACTCGGCTATTTTACAACATTTTCTCTAATTTTTTTTTCTTTTGTTTTGTCTGCTTTTTCGAAATTGTTGCTTTGTTCTGTTCTGCTTTAAAACCAATTTGTAGATGTGACTGAAAATTGCATTTTATATTTTAAAACTATTATTTAACTGTTTTCAACAGAGCAAATATTGAACAAAATTATTTTAAAAACTAAATAAGAATTGTATAACTAGGTAAATACTTTTATTTCCTTACATTTAAAGCAATTATTTTTATTTTATGTTTTATTTGATTTTTGGGCTGTCCTGTTACACCATAATCTGAACTTAAGATGTCGGAAATGATTTCACTGGACTTATTTCGAACAGTTCTTAAAGATAGGCAACAAGATTCTATGAAACAGTGTCATTGTTTTTAAATTGTTTTTATTGTTTTATACTTGTGCATATGTATTAATTGTTTTTATCTTGTAACCAGGTTGCTATGTATTGCAAATTTTTTGCTCAGGTTTCTCTTGAAAATGAGATCTAGATCTCAACGGGGTTTACCTGATTAAATAAAGGAATATATAATCTAGCTCCAAAATCTTTCCCTAATCCTGAGGAGGAAGAGGAGGAGGAGGAGGAGGAGGAGGAGGAGGAGGAGGAGGAGGAAGGCCTGAATCCTCTGCATCTGCCCCTCCCCCATGCAGAGTCACCCTTCCCCCCTCATCTTCACCACAATGGTGAGTCCCCGGTGATTGGGGAGCAGGGAGTTGGGTGTGTGGGGGGCGTCTTGCAGCTTGGTCTCAGTTTGCCTCTTTAGAAAAACCAGCTGCTCTCCTCTCAGCCTGAACTCAGGTTCAGCTTCAGGCTCTGAAATTTAAATCAGGGAAATAATCACCAGCAGCAGAATATTTACAGCTCATTTTGGGATCTTAGCATTTGTCTTGTTGTTTATCATGTAAACTTGTATATTTTTTACTCTGGTTGTCTCTGATTTTGGTATATTTAGTGACTCCTTCATTACATTTGAGTTTTATCCTGATTTCATCTCCTATTGCATCCCTAGATCTGTTTATAGTTGCCCTATTTTCACATCAAATACACCTTTGTGGCTGTTTTTGGATTTCTGGCAGCAGCAGCACATTATTTTGGTATCATACACCTCATTTCCCCTAATCTGGTTGTGCGGCTTGGTACGCTGTCTTCAGGAGAGCAGGTACGGTGTCTACCAGTCTACCACCTGGTAGACTCGGTTCGATTCTAGACCAAAACTGCCACATTTGTTCCACTTTTGGCTGCTGTGATTGGCTTTCAGCGTTGTCAAACCAACCAAACCAACATGTTCCCCTCCTCACCTGTGGGGGCGCTGCAACAAGAATCACTGAAGAAAACAACACAAAAAACACTTTCTTTCTTCACAAAGCACAAACAAAAATGAAGTGGTGTCAAACTTCAGTAGTTGGAGGATTTTTCTTTTGTCTTTGGCTGAACAACACAGGAGCCATTTCTCCCGCTTGTGCTACGCTAGCACATTTGTTTTGGTTGTATTTACCCAGAATGCCCTGCGCTGCAGTCTACTTCCTGCTTTTAGTCTGCTTGGTGTTCACATTTACATACAGAGTTCACTTCAACCAAAGTGGTTTGTAGGCGGACCAGAGTTTGATTTTCTGGTCGATTAGCTTTCACACCTCCCCATCCGAACTGGAGTTTCTAGGCAAACAGACTGGAATTGGATTAAAGCTGGTGGAAATGATGCAGCCTTAGACTCTCAATAAATAGGTTGTTTTGTGTGACAGCCAACAGGACCACCGTCCTATGGATGCACAGCTGAAGGACGTATCGCGATTTATGACGCATCGGTGACAAAAAAAAGTCGGATAAAATGCAACATTGTTGTTCAGACAGCTGACACTTTGAAAACTGACTGCATTAGTTCCACATGTGGAAGTCGAGCAAATTAGATTTTTCTGGGTAGAAATGTCAGAATTGGGTTGAATTTATCTGCTATGTAAACATGTCCTTATTCAAGTCTATTGCTAAGTAAAAAGTTGAAGTTATTAATCAATAATTTCTGATTCTTTGTGTCATTATTTTAGCATTTGACCCAAACATAATCCTAATCTTTTAATTGAGTTTGTCCATAACCTGATCCATTCCAGTTTGTCTTTGTAACAGTTGAGGTTTATATCAGATCTATATCTGGTCATAAAGAAACATTAAATCAATCGAACGATAAATAGAAATCAGCTTAATAATTTCCTTTTGTATGATTTGATGTTTTCTCTTTTCTTGTCTTCAGTTTGATGTTTTGGTTTCGGTTCGCTATTTTTTTAGGTACAGTTTTGTTTACAGAGACTTTATAATTCATGTTATTTGTTATTTTTGTTGTTTTGTTTATTTATTTTGCATATTTAAAATGCCTTCCAGTTCCAGTGTTAAATGTTCATTAGAATTTAAATTGTATTAACTTGATATTAAATTAACAATATTATCATTTATCGCAATGACTTCTGGAACCAGCTGAATGTGTTACGGTGTCGGATCTCACCACATTTTGATTTAGATGAAATCGACTTCTGAGTTCCTTCCACAGACAGGATTCAGGATTTCTGGAATTACTACTTTCAGTGTAATCTGCAGTTTAACCTGCTTTGTTTTGGACCACTGCTAGTTTAATCCCTAATCCGTCTTTTTCTATCCATGCTATGTTTTCAGTTTGTGAATCTTTTCCTTTTGTTAATCCGGATTTATTCCATAAACACTCCAAATTGCACCCAAAACAGACACATTTGTTTTAGTTTTTCTATTTTTAAGACATGTGTAAATCCTCACAATCACCCAACGCCAGAGTCGACGCCTCCTGTTGTAATTTCCACCTCTTCACATCTTCCAGTTCAGCTGATCAGGGCCTTTATTACTCCTCTCTGTTGTTTCTGTCTTCACGGTGATCGCACTCGCAGCAGGCGACCTCGCCGTGCCGCCGGTGGTCGGCCGCAGCAGAGCGATGCCTCTCCATTATGCAGCGTCCAGTTGGCAGAATTAAACACAGACAGCGAATCCATCAGAGGCTCGGCTGGAGGCGCGGACGCCGCTCCAGCTTTGACAGATCCTGCTTGGGTGCTGTCACTGCCCATCGGCCCGGCCTCAATCAAACGCAGCCAACGATTTATTTAAAAAGACACCTTTCTGATTATTCGCAGAGACGCCTGGCGCTGTGCCGCGTTGTAGGCTGAATATAAAGGAGGTAAATGTTTAAAATGCAGCTGTTACAATTCTGGAAAACTTGGTTATTATGAGGTTATTTAGATTTTCCTTAATCCTGGTTGGAAAACAACGACAGGGGTCAAATTGAACTTCATGTGGTGTGTTTCCACCTCAAACCATACAAACAGGATCTTGGGGAGAAATCATGAAATTTTTCATCCAGTTTCAATGAAAATGTCTTGAAAACAAGTAACATTGGAGCAAGATATAGGAGCTTGTTTTAAGTACATTATTCCTTAATATTGATGAAAAAGTTCTAGTTCTGCAGGCAGGTTATTATGACATGACAAAAATGTCACATTATGCTTCTGAGAAAAAGTCTGATCTCTAAGATTATAGTCAGAATTTTGAGATTAAAATCGAAATCCCGGGAAAAAGTCAAAATTGTGAGACTAAAGACAGAATTCTGAGAAAAAGCATGTTTGGCCGCAAATATGAAAAATGTAGATTTCTTCACAAAGACACCAAGCTTTTGCTTAAAGGGCTAAAGAACATGTTTAATTTGTTACTAAGCATTTTTGCAGCGTGTAGGTGGTTGGTGAAAAATTTTCTGTCAGATTCTTCCCTGCAGAAGATCATCACTGATGCGCCAGCAGCGATGGACCTTCACATCATTTGCTGCATGAAAACATCCGAGCTGCAGCAGAGCTGGTCAGGCTTCAAAGCTCCCAGGAAAGGTCCCGGCTCAGCGGGGGGCCGCTGACATGGAGGAGGGGAGGAGGCAGCAGAGCCAGGGTGTCATGGAAACATGGAGGTCAAGAGGCTTTAGGTCACTACATGATTCCGAGCCTCCATGATATTTATTTAGCTCTGTTACTTTCTTTCTGACTTGTTCACTTTAGAAATTTCCATTCCTACGTTTTCTTTTATTCTGGTTTTGGATTCTGTGCAACTGGAAGGATTTCTGCTACTACCGTTTTACTTTCGGGCAACTGTTATGATGCGTAACCATGGCAACAACATTTAGTTTTTACAAACGGAGCAGCTGATTAACATCTCAAATAAGGATCACATCCCCTACTCCAGCATCCTTCTAACCAGACAGATTTAAAGAGGAGCTGCAAAACGAGGGAGGTGGGTTAGCGGTGCTGCTAACACCTGATGATCATCACTTATTTGAGATTAGCATCTCAAAAGAGGATCATATCCCCTACTACAGCATCTTTCTAACCTCACGGACAAATATAGATTTTAAGAGGAGGAGCAAAAGCGAAAGGTGTGGATTAGCAGCGCTGCTAACAATTGATGGTCCATCCAGGACATGATCTGTGGAAAATCATCTCTGCTTCCTGGTGTTAGCATGACATGATGGTTAAGCAGTCTTCAGTCAGAGGCCTCTTCAGATTTGTTGCAAGACTGACTGCTACTGGAGATCCTTCCTGCCTAAGGCATTACCATCCACAACAATCTGAGTTATGGCAATATTTAATTTAACGTTGGATTAAATAAAGTATTTTAGAATTGAATTTTCACATATCGTGGCATTCTTCCTTCTCCCCAAAAAATTATTGCCACACAGAAAAACCAAATTAGCAAGCTTCTTTTACTGAATTCATATTCCCTAAAAATAAATTATTTGCTGCATAATATTGCTAAACTGTCACAATCATTTTACTACGATAGAAGCAAGTCAGCTGTGATAGAGATAATATGACCAGATTTCATAGAAATAGAAAAGAGAAACAAATAATGTGCAATAAAATTAAATTGAATCTTTGGAGAGTTTGACGTTGCTGTTCCTCAAGGCTCTGCCTTCAGCCCACTTTGTTTTCTTTATGAACATACATACAGTTGAAAGCATAAGTTTACATACACCAAATATAAAGACACATATTTTTTTTCCTCAGAGTCTGAAGTTAAATCAGACCAAACATCTCAGTGAGTATAAACAAAATTATTTCTATTTACTAAAAGCCAGAAATTGTTTAACTTTTCTTGAATTCAGACATCTACATGCATTGAATCAGTGTCAGGGATAAATTGTCTTTTAAAATGGATGACTTGGATCAAACGTTTTAGTTAACCAACAAATCTGACATCTGACACCTGCATCGGCTAAGAAATTATAAATTCACTTTGATAAAGAGTCTAAACATATTTTCCTCTCTTAGCTTTGGTTAATCAAGAGGAATTCCTGCTCTGTTTACTAATTATGACTAGTAGGTCCAATGTGAATTATCAGTTCAATATAATAATTTAGTTTCACACAAAACATGTTATTTTTTGTGTCACATGAATATGTTAAAACGAAAACACATCTCGAGGTTTTTTCTTGTTGCGTCACACTGGGGATGCAACAACAAGCTGGTGGGAGTCAATATATCCTTTGGTCTATATATTTGGACTATTTATAATTTTTATTGCTGTTTAAAAATATTGGCTTTTTATAGCAAAAAATAAAAATAAAAAACTCCATTATAGTTTTAGTTCTGTAGGTTTTTTTATTTTCAAAACCTGCATGGATGAATATTTTATGGATTTATTTTATTTTTCATGTATTTATGTTTGATCTTTGATGATGTACAGCTCAAATTTAGAGACAAATATATAATAACAGTATTTTGTTTTTACAGTATGATTAATGAAATTGTATGTAAGCTGTGTTCAAACTATTAACCATTTATTGACTCAGTAATAGATGTAGGTAAAAAAAAAATAAAAAATCATCTTGATATGTTCTGAAT
The DNA here is from genome assembly GCF_002775205.1 of Xiphophorus maculatus. Classification (NCBI taxonomy): domain Eukaryota; kingdom Metazoa; phylum Chordata; class Actinopteri; order Cyprinodontiformes; family Poeciliidae; genus Xiphophorus; species Xiphophorus maculatus. The sequence continues at coordinate 4,105,006 of NC_036457.1, forward strand.
ACATATAAATATACGGTAAAACATACATTCAGACACAGTATGGACCCCCCACCCCGCCATCCTGTAGCTGAATTTCAATGAACCATCCATAATGCATGATGGGCCCCGTTACCATGGCAACATAAATCCAAGGTTACACCAAACCCCTGATATCCCCTCCTCCCCCCCATCCCATCCAGAGACATAATTGGTTGTCACGGTAACCCAGTTGTTCTGATTCTCCCGATGGAGGAGACGCATCCATCAGACCGGCCCAACCCCCAACCGAACCACCTCCACCGCTAATCAGCCCCCAGCACTCCCAGTCTGCTACTGGAAGGAGATAAATCAGCTTTCGCTTGGAAAACCAAAATAATAATTCAGCTTCACTGGTTTGTTTTGATGTTTTCGTGTTAAATTCTGGTCTCATTTTCACTCCGTCAGCGTAAAAAGTCTCAGTTTATCAGGGTTAAACGTGTTTGTCAATTAAATCTCACAGTTTGACCTTCAGATGTTGGATATGCAACATTTTACTGACGGACTGATCATGATTTTAACTGAAAATTAAAAAACAACAACAACAGCAGTGGTTGTTCTCCACTTGACTCTTAAAGAAATATTTACTAAATTTTGAAAATTTAGACTTTTCTAGCTGTGTTCTTCCTAACTGAATAACATGTACTCCGACTTTTCCCATTTTGAAGAGTAGCTAAAATAAATAGGAAGTCTGTGTCGCGTCATAGTTGTTCCCCAGGTAAACAGGAAGTCATAAATTGTTCATTAAAAGCTTCCAAAGTAAAGTAAATTAAAACAAAGGCTTCATTTAGCTTGTAATATTCATTTACTTCAGTTTAACTTATTTGATGGGGACATTGCATGTTAATTATTTATATTTCTGTAAAATGCTCAATTTGTCTAACTAAAACCAAAAACCATAAACAAGGTTAAAATGACTTAAATACACAAATTTTGTCAAACAAAATACAAAAATCAATACAAACAATAAAGAGAAAACAAGGAAACTACAAAAACAATTATCATAAAAAGTATAAGAAGCAACTAAAATAAAATTAATCGATCATTAATAATTGGTTTTATAAATTATTTTGTCTATTTTCAGTGAGTCTTGTTGTTGCTGTAAAGATTTAAAGCTTCTAGCGATGAAACGAAGGTGAAGCTGTTCATGTTGGGACTGAACCACCTGAACGGCTCAGTTACCGCAGTAACAGAATCACCAACTGAAGGCAACGCTTCGACCCTCCCTGAGTCGTTAACGATCCAAACCTCCATACAGACGCCAAGTAAGGAACTCAGTGGGTTTGGAGTAGACCCGTCTGACGCCTCTGCTGCAGCTCTTAAAGGACCGGCGCTGTGTTTTCCAGCCACATTATTCCATTTTATAGTGCAATCAAGTAACTAGTTTACATTCAGTTGTTAGAAAATGTCATATTTATCAAATATGTCTTAAACAAAATATGACATTGTAATTTAACACCTTGAATTTGGGCCTCTGTCTCTTTAAGAAGCTCCTGCTCTTTCTGAAACTCCGCCTTCATGAAGTCATCACAACATGGCTCCTCTATTATCCCTCTAACAACGTTTTAACACTGAGAAGCAGCTCCTATAATGAACTCAGCAGTTCCACCAGGTGTTCGCTAATTGTTGCTGGCTAGTCTGAAGGAGCTGAGTGGGGCAGGAGTTGCACTTCGAAGGCGGGGCTAGGGCTAACCAGGCATTTTGCACAGCTGAATGGTTGCCATGGAGATTAAAAGATTTCTCAAACATGCATGAAAGAATAAAATCAACACTCCAGGTTTGCTTAAGATGAGATAAAAACATTGTAATAGTTTGTTTAGAAGTTTGTTTTACATAATTTTGTCCCTATAATGTATCTGATCAGCAGCAGATGGATTCTCCATTTTGGTTCTTCTGATTTTATTTTTTTGTTCTTTAAACAATAAAAAAAGATCGCTAAGTTTGGTTTCTTGTTTGAACGTGTTATATAAAAAAATTAAGTTACAGAGAACATAAAAAGTTAACATGCTTTAATGATGAAACTTTTCCGGTTTTACTTTGAAAATTCTGATGTGATCAAACATTTTTCCTTCTTGGTGAAATTCTTCCTCCAGTTCTAATCAATCCCAGCAGCCAATCAGCTCTCAGCACTCTGTTACCACAGCAACCACGTAATCGATCTGCAGACCACGTTTTGCTGCTTCCTGTTTCCACCTGAACGGTTCTCACCTCTGCAGCAGTTTGACCTCTGACCTCTGAGGGCTCCCACAACAACAGCCGCATTCCAGAGTAACGGCTCAGCTCATGTATGTAAATGGCTGCTGACACACACACTGAGGCTAATCAATGGTCCACTGACAGCTCTGATTGTCTCAGCAGCTGCACTTTATTTCACATGTAAAAGCCTCGTTTAACAGCTTCCAACCAAACTGCAGATTTTCTCTCATTTCACAGAAGAAACATTACATGTTGCCACATATCCCGTTTCAAAATGGCCGCCAGGCGATTTGACTTTGATTCTGTTTTGGTCTCAACGTGTGAACACAACATTTATACAAAATAAGAACAGATGGTTTAATTATTCTCAATGGTGCCGTTCTGGGCTCTCTGTATGTAACAGTGAATAATTAACAACAATATTTGGATTATTTAGTTTGTCATAAAAGGGAGAAAAAGGGTTAGTTTTTCAAAGTAATATTTTCACCATGGTATTCATTCATTTGTAAATGTAAAAGCTACATATTTATTTATCAAGCTACAGAGTTAGCTAGTGTGGAGAATTATCTTTTCTCCAATAGGTTTTTGGAGAAAGGAGTCAGTGAGTTGAATTCATGAATTCCATTTAATAAGACTAAAAACAGCTAATCCATTTGTTCAGGCTATCCTTATGGGCTAACAGAGCAAAATACCATCAGTTTAAGCTGCGCCCTAAACTGGGCGTTCCCTAGTGTCTCATTTCCTTTAACCGTAGCTTAGCAACCAGCTTAAACAGATAGAGGAAAACACAAAATTATATATTGTCAACACCAGCAAGCTAAATATTTAGTTCACAAAACAAAATATCTAAATTGAATATTTGGCACCAAATGAAATTTTTAGCTTCAAATGTAAAACAAAGTATATACCATGGAGATAAAGATTTAGGCTGAAGCTAAATACTAGCTAGCTAAATTGCAAACTCAAAATAAATATTTAGCTTCAAACTAAATATTTAACTCCAAACGACTAATCATTCAGCTTGGTGCCAAATATTTAGTTTGCAAACTAAAAACATATTTTAAAACTGAATATTTAGCTCAGAGCTACATATATTTTGACGCTAAATACTTAGTTAGAAAGCTAAATATTTAGCACCAACTCAAGCTAAATATTTAAGTTAAAGCAGTTTTTTGGTTACAAACTGAATATTTATCTTCATACTTCACACTGAATATTTAGCTCTGCGCTAATCATTTAGCTAACATATAAAATCATTTGTCGATAAATACTGAGCTACAAGCTACAAGCTAAATATTGAATTTATATATACTGAATATCCCTGATTTGAAGTTGGAGTCCCTGCTAGAGTAATCTGTCTGACTCACCATACACAGCAGGAATATCTCATAAAATTATTGTTAGAGTCATTCTGATAATCTGGTGTCCCTAAAATTGTCAGAAGGAGAAGATTGAGTTTAAAAGTAGTGTAATTATCTTATCATATGAGTCTGTGTTCATCAGAGAGACAGTCATAGGAAATAAACAGTCTCTGTTGCACCAAGGTAAAAGTCTAAACAGTTTGTGTCCAGAATCTGTGGGTTCTGCAGAGATGTTAGCCGCCATTAAAACCTGAGTTTTCTGTTGAATACAGGCAGATTTTATCACCATTATTTTGTAGTACTGTACCATGATCAAAAGAGCATTGTTGTCATTATTTTTATTATTACTGTTGTTGCTTAAACAGTAAATATGTGTTTAATGATACATCCCTGCTGTTTCTGCTAAATGCGTAAATAATCTTGGGGATTATTTACTCCCAGATTAGACAGACAGCTGGTAAACTCCTGATGATCTACGGGCTGAATAAATATTGATTATGTGATTTTTGTGTCCCTGAACACCAATAAAAACTCATTAAACATCGACAGTTTCAGTTATCAATTTAAATGAGATTAAAATAACGGACAGTCGCCGGTGGGAGTAGACGCGCAGTTGACTTTAAGCTCTGATTGGCTGGCAGCAGTCTGGAGGCGGGAAGGTTTGGACCTCTAAACGCTGTGATTGGTCGGAGCAGGAAGCGTGGTGCGCATGAGCAGCCTGTTAATTAGACGCCGGTTTGAGCTTTGGAGCAGACGGAGAGATGCTGCTGGTCTGAGCGGAGCCTCGCGGCTGGAAGGGGAAAAACGAAGTTGAAACAGTGAAAAAGGAGCAGGAAAAGCGTTTCTGCTGGATTAGCAGAGTCTCCTGCGGTTGACTGGAACAGTCTGGGACCATGGTCCAGCACAGGGAACATCCTGGAGCGGGAATCGCCAAGGAGTCCCGCGAGGCGACGGACACCGAGGAGGGTGAGCTGCTGGCGGCTTCGGCCTGCAGCGCCGTGCCGCTGAAGCCGGACTGGTGTAAAACGGCGTCGGGTCACATAAAGCGGCCCATGAATGCCTTCATGGTCTGGTCCAAGATCGAGCGGAGGAAGATCATGGAGCAAAGTCCGGACATGCACAACGCGGAGATCTCCAAGCGGCTCGGGAAGCGCTGGAAGATGTTGAAGGACACGGAGAAGATCCCGTTCATCCGGGAGGCGGAGCGGCTCCGACTCAAGCACATGGCCGACTACCCGGACTATAAGTACCGGCCCAAGAAGAAGCCCAAAACCGAGGGCTGCGCGTTTCCAGCGGGGAAGTCATCCGCTCAATCCCCGGAGAAGAGCACCGTGAGGTCGGTGAGTAAAAACCCCGGAGCCGCCAAGAAACTCTCCAAACTGAAGGCCGGGAAGACGGTGGCCGCGTCCGGCCGCGGGGGCAGCCACCTGCCGCCGCAGCCGGACCACCGGTACCGGTACATGGTGAGCACCAGCTTTAAAACCGTCAAACGGGAGTTTACTGACGACGAGGAGGAGGATGACGATGATGACGACGATGATGAAGACTCTGAGGAAGAGTTCAAAGTGGAGGAGGAAGAGGAGGAGGAACCGTCCCGGTTCAGCCTGGCCAAGATCCCGTCCGAGCCGCAGTTCGAGTCCTCCGGCCGGCTCTTCTACAGCTTCAAGAACATCACCCGGCAGGGCGGCGGGGCCTCCGCCTACCCGGCCTCCCTCTCCCCCGCTTCCTCCTCCCGGTCCGGATCCACGTCCTCCTGCTGCGGGGAGGACCTGGACGACCTCCCGGCGGAGCGGGCCGACCTGGCGCTGGGCTTCCTGGGCGACCCCTGGGCCTCCTCCTGCAGCGCCGCCGCCGGGAACCTCAGCCTGTCCCTGGTGGACAAAGACCTGGACTCCTGCGGCAGCGAGGGCAGCCTCGGGTCCCACTTCGAGTTCCCGGATTACTGCACCCCGGAGCTGAGCGAGATGATCGCCGGGGACTGGCTGGAGGCCAACTTCTCGGACCTGGTCTTCACGTACTGACCGGTCGGAACCGAGGCCCGGATTCGGTGCTGATCGTGGAGGGGGGCGTGGCCGCTGCCGGCTCCCTGCCTGGACTCGGTACCGGTTTCGGAGCTTTGCTCCCTACCTGGACTAGGTACTCTCCAACAGGGTTTTTATGAATTAATTTTCCGTCTCAGGTCCGACCCATTTTCCGGACTATGCAGTCTCACTCAGTCCCATAAAGAACTGTAGAACCAGAACTGTAGGACTTCAGGTGTTTTTTAACGTCGGATACTTTTGCAGCAACTTTAAAAAGAACCAGAACCGAACTAGGCGTGGCAGGAAACCTTTTTGATATTTACATAACCAAACATACCTCATCTTTTTAAAGATATCAGAATAATAATAATAAAATGACTATTTTCAGGCATATTTTTGTACATTCAAAGGGAATGTCAGGCACTTGTTCCACTCTGGGTTTGTTTTTCTTTTTCCTGAAAACTGTTGGTTCCGGTTCTGCCTTGATTTAATGCCTTGCAGTTGTTTTAAAGCGCAGATGGAGGTGTACTGGGAGGTTTACTGGGAGTACTGGTCAGAGTGTAAATGTTGTGAATAAATAGATTAAAGTTTAGCAAGTTTGTGTGACTGGTTATAAAGATGGAGGAAAAGCTGGAGTTTCTGTTGCTTATTTTAATTATTTTTGTATCACTTCATCAGCAGCACACGTCTGTTTTGTTGCTCATTATTTTTGTGCAATATGAAAGAAAATGAACGTAAAGGGCCATCCTGAGTGTTTTGTAGCAGAAGGGAAACTGTGTGAACTTGTCCTTTATCATAAAGTCTGTACGTCTGAATAAATCAGCTGGAACTGAATCAGATCATCTCATTATTGATCCTTCTGGACTCTGATTGGCTGATTAGTGGAAAATAGAAATGAAATACTCCTGCAGGTTTTGTTTTTTGGGGTAAAAGTTCTTCATTTGTCAGAATTGCATAAAACAAATTCATAACTTCTGACTAAACTGTTGACAAAAACATATGAAGTCATGTTTGATGGTTTAAATGCATCTGTTGCAAATTATTGCACATTTATCCAGCCTTCTTCCATATTCCTTCAAACATTATTCATATTGTAAAATTCTTATAGGAATTATTCTTGCAGATTTTGTTTTGTTAGTTCAGATAAATTTGACTCATTCTAGAAATGGAAAAATGTTATGAAAAATAATCCATCAATTCTAACTAATGTTCACAGAAATCAGTTTTTCTGCTTGAAATTCAACATTTTTCTTTTCCATTTGTCTTCTAACTTTATTCATATGAATGTAACGAATCAGGACTACAGATGCATCTAAATACCCAAAACTTTATTTATTTCAACAAATCGGTTCCTAAAATATTAATTACATGATATATTTCAAGCATTTCTTCCAAGTGTTTGGATTCCCCTGTTTGTGCACCTTTTTCTTTCCACTAAACTTTCCATTAATAAACCTGGTTACAGTACTGTGAAGCTCCTGAAGTCAGCAGTTTTATAACATATTGGATTGATTGGAGGAAAATAATTTAAATTTGGGTTTTAAATGCCTCAGAAATTCACTAGAATAACTCAAACAGTTGGAAAGTAAGGAAATAAATGAGCTTTTTGAGGTTTAAATTAATCAGCCGATTTCTCTCTTCCTCTCCTTCCAAAGGTGGGAAACAATTCTGAGCAAAAATTTTAAACCAGGTCTGCTGAAAGGCAGATAAAATCCTGTTTTTTGTCTAAAATCTGTTTATGATTCAACAGTGACCTTTGACCCACTGTAGAAATCATGTCAGTAAATTAGTGACAATCAGAGTGTTTCTGGACGTCTGAGGCTGAAAATGAAGAGCAAACATCTGATTTTAAATCCTGGAAGCTGCAGACGTTTCTTAGCTTCGTCTCCTGTCAGGTTCTGCTCCCATGCAGGAGCTGCTGCGGCCTGAAGGGTCGGGGTCCCGACCGCAAAGTCAAACTGTTTTCACAACTGCAGCTCATTAACTGCAGGGATGGGCGACACAAACCGGCCTTCATCAGAGGAAGAGGAGGAGAGCCAGTCACATCTGTGCGTTTAGTTTCTGAGCGTCTTTTAGCCGTTTGGGTCTCATGACTCCTGCAGACAGACGTCTCCGTTTATAAGTGCTGCTGTTAACAGGCGGCGTTTAGAAATGCTCTGTAAAAAGCCGCTGGCTGCCGTCCAGATCCTGGAGCTTAAACGGTTCTGATTGAGATGTTAACGGGAAAGAAATGGCAGCAATAACTTGGGTTAGTTAGCCCATCATGAGAGGAAAAAGACAAAGTTTAACCCTATTATCACTTTTAAATGTCACAGCTTAAAACTAAATATTTAATTAGCAAGCTCCAAACTAAATATGTACAGTTAGCAAGCTAAATATTTAGTTTGCAAAATAAATATATTTAGATTACAAACTAAATATATAGTTAGCAAACTATTTAGTTTAGAAAGTAAATATTTGGTTAGCTTTCAGCTAGTTAAACATTTAGTTTACAAGCTAAATATTTGTCTCCAAACTAAATATTTAGCTAATATGAAAATTCACCTGCTGATACTGATTTGTTCTCTGGCTCGTCTTTTGCTTTAACCTGAAATGTTGGTGAAAAAAGAGGAGAATAAATGTGATAAAAACGATGAAGCCACTTGAAAGCAGGAGTTTACAAAGAATGCTGGAAGACCCAGCTTTTATTTTGGTAGTCCACTTCCGGTTATCAGCAAGTCAATTTTCAAATACTTAGCTCCAAGTAAAATATTTAGCTTCAAACTAAATATTTATCTTTATCTTAACACATCTGAGACATTTATAAAGACGAATCAATAACATGGTGAAAATATAATTTGATTCTTTTTAGGCTGAACAAGTTATTGCTGCTAATTCTTCTAATACTGTAACTTTACAAACGTCACCTTGTGAGTTCCACTTCCTGTTTCAGTCAGTGTTCATTAACTGCTTGTTTCTTTTCCTGATGATGAGACAAAATGTTGTTTTGATGCTTTCACTGTTTAAACATGCAGATTGCGAAGGTTTAGCTAAAAGCAACCAGAAGCTGTAGGGATGGATCGCCCCCTCAGGCCGGAGGATTCTGGTTCTGGGTGTTTTTACAGTGCAGGGTGGAGACGCAGTGAGCGTTCCCAACCAGCTCAGGGTTTCAGCAAGACGAGTTTTAAGGTTAAAGATCAGTCAGAGACACAATGTGTTCATCAGGAGCTGCAGTGAAACCGCTCAGTGTGACTGACGGGTCAATATGAGCCGGTTCTGGATCCGTTTAAAAGCCTCTTTAAGGCCTCGATGACAGAAGGGCTCATTTTACCTCCAGCCGCAGACAAAAGCGCCAGTGTTGGACGGCGGTGAGGTCACAGAGCAGAAACCACATCAGAAATATCACCTGACACCAGATACCAGCCAGTATCATCGGCCCGGCCCGGGACTGGTCTGGTTCTGATCAGCAGCAGAACGCTCCACACCAACATGAACTCTGTCGGGTCAGGCTGCTGATCCGAGACGGACGGACGGACGCAGAACTTCAGCTGCTTCACGAGCGAAAAAGATCTCAAAACCAGAGAGAAACCTGAGGAGTCGCCAAACAGAAACTTTTAGTTCCTGCTGACGGACAAACGGCTCCATTCGGGTCGGACTAACGGTGTGGTGACGCTGCAGAATGTAACTTTTATAAAGAAAAGTTTTTTACATATTTGTTGAAACTGTCACCATGTTGAGTTTACTATGAGAAAGACAATCTGAAAAAAACACTGCTCCCGGTCAAAACAACCAATCAGAGGCAGGAGGAGGGTCTTAGTGCTGTCAATCATCCTCATGTACATGCTGCTAAATGTGTTGATGGCAGAAAAAACAACTTACCATTACAGGAAAACCATTAATCCACTGGTCATGCTAACTAGCCTTAGCATTCACAACAGGCTCTGCTAATAGGGAGAACACAAGCATGATTGACAGCGCTAAGACCCACCTCCTGGTTCTGGTTGGTTGTTTCTAGTTTGCACAGGGAGCACTGGGAGAAGGCAGGGGATTATCTACAGTGACAGTTTCAACAAATATGTGAAAAATATTTTATGTAAGTTACATACTGTACCTTTAATAGTAGCCCTTTAATTGATCTCTGACCTCTGGTCCTCCAAACCTCGGTCTGGGCTCAGTTGAAGTGAACTCTGGTTCGGTTTGAATGTGAACGCCAAGCGGACCGGACACCGCTCCAAAAGCTGGAAGTGGACTGCAGCGCAGGGCATTCTGGGTAAATACAACCAAAACAAACATGATAACCTAGCGTTAGCAGGAGAAAACAAGATAAATCATCCAACTGCTAAAAACTGATGCCTCTCCATTTGTGTTTCTGAAGAAGCAAGTATCTTGTGGAGATCTTTTGTGTTGTTTCCTGGGTGCAGCGCCCCCACAGGCCAGGAGGGGAACAGGTTGGTTGGTTTGACTCAGAGCAGAGAGAAAGAGAACCACAGCAGCTGGAGGTGGAACAGATGTTGAAGTTTTGGTTCCCAATTGGATCGAGTCTACCGGACTATCAGATGTAATCAAAAACTTTATCTTTTAAAATCAGAAAATTACCAGAGAGCCGTTCACTGATTCAAGAAAACACTGGATGGACAACCTGTCCACCTGGTGTGGATTAAATGAGAGAATCAGTTGGATGTTATCAGCATAGATGATAAATGACAATAATAGTGGGACCAGAGCTGAGCCTTGTGGAACGCCACCAGCTAAACTCTGAGGAGAACCTGCCTGTCTTCACAGAATGTCCTTGGAAGAGAACCGGTCCTGTTGACAAGGTTACACCGAGACCCAACAGGACCAACACAGAACATGTTGGTCCAGTAAGACCAACATGTTAATGTCTCTCAATCAGCAGCCATTAACAGATCGTTGTAGACGTTCACTGGAGTGATGCTTCAGAAAGCCAGACTGAAAGTGAATCAACCGACAAAACCTGGATCTGAGTTGAGTTTCTACGACTTATTCAAGTAATTTACTGAGAAAATGCAGCTTGGAGACGGACAAAAGATCAGTTCAAGGTTAGTTTCACTCCAACCGTTTCAAAATACAATTGAATGGTTGCCATGGAGATTAAGCATGTCTGGAGAAACATCAAGGCAAAACTCCAGATTTGTTTTTGATGAGGATTAACATCATAAAATGATGGAATAAAAAGTCAATTTTACATAATCCTGAGCCTTTAATTACTGCAGATACTGTTGGGTTGATGATGTTAGAACCTGAACGAACAAAGACGGTTTATATTTCCAATGAACAGGTAGAGAGTTTCATTAATGAGCTCAGATTGTTTCATAAAATCACAATGAAGGAAGTAAATGGCTGAACTCTGAGCCTCCAAGCTGCTTTTGCCTCATGTTTCTAACTTTCTGATTGGTTCTAGTTTGGTTCCTCCTTGCTTTCATGTTTTTATTATTCCACCTCGATGATCTGATGTTTTTCCCAGAACTGGTTCATGTAACTGGAGAATCAAACATTTGTGGAGTTTCTGAACCTAAATCTGGATCCCAACCTGACGGAACGAGACGAGCTGTCCTCCGTGGTAAACCAGCACACTGCAGCCGGCGCAGGAATTGGGAACGGGGGGAACTCAGAGGGGGCAGGAAGCCGGCGCTTGGCCCTGTCTGACCCCGTCTGATGTTTCCAGTGTGTGTGAACCAGTTCTCCCAGTTCACCAGAGCCGAGTGGTGGCAGGAAATGGTTTAAAGTGAGCCAGTCCTGCAGAGGTGTGACGACGTCTTCATCAGAAAAGTTTCATTTTGAAGAACGAAAGAAAAGAAAACATCCCGATGTGGGCTGGACTCACCTGGTCCTGCTGATTGCCGGCGTATTTTTACCAGCTGGGTGTTAATGGGAGCTGTTCTGGAAACCATTCACACCCACCAGCAGTCAGCTTCCTGCTCTGGGTGTTTGTGCAGAGATTATTTCCTCTGGTTCTGCCGCAGCCAAACGTAAAGCAAACAATGATAGATTTAAACCAGAAACCTTTGAATATTCTCTATTTTTAAACGCATTCAGAGTGAAAACTTTCAACCCTTCATTTAGTGAGATAAAAGAATGAAAATTAAACAATCAAAGTTGGATTTTCTGTAGAGAAAAAGGTTCAAACCCGATCTGCTCCCAACCAGATGGTATTTCTTCTTCAGCTCAAGCAGAAACAGAGGAAGGTGTAGATTTCTAAACTCATGTGGATTTGATTAGACCGTCCTGTTGGAGTCTGTAATCAGTGAGACAGAGGAGCTAAACTCACCAACACCAAGGAAACAAACCCTCTGAGGAAAAACCTCCCCGTAGTTTTCTGGTGTTTAATAATTATTCAGCGGTTCTGTAGTTTCTCTGTTTTCATCTGGTTTGGATCCTGAATGTTCAGCAAGACCTTTTTCAGGAACACAGAATCCAGATATTTAGAGTTTCTGCTAACAGGACGGTGATCACATGTTGTGTTTCTGAAAAACTGGAATTTTTATCATTGTGATAATGGCTTGACTTGTTCTTTATACTCATTTAGTTCATTGGTAACCTGGTTAGTTAGTTGGTTGGTTGGGTGGTGAAGTGATTCATCAGTAGGTAGGTTGGTTGGTAAGTTATCTGATTGCTGAAGTGTAGGATTGGTGAGCAGGTTGTTTGCTTGTTGGTCGGCTTTTTTCATGAAGCCTTTATGTCATTTTGATCCAGATCTTGGATCCCATCCATCTATTTTAGAGCTTTGCTTTTTGCCTTTGGAGACCAAAGAAGAGAAAACATGAATTATTTCTTCCCAGGTTATTTGGAAAGCTGAATGGTCAGTTTGGTTTGGCTCTGAAATAAACAGGAGCACCATGAGTAGAAAAGGGAATAAAGCTATAAGGCAAAGTAGCAGACTTGGTTTGGACCTTTTGTGTCCCTTCATTTAAACAATGTCATGATTTTTATCCAGAACTTTCTCCTTCAACTCTGCTAGACTCGGGAGTCGTTTCTTCTGGAGGAACTGAGCTGAGCTTCATGAAACACATTTTGATTCACTTACAAGAAAAGTGAAAACCAGGCTTTAGATGTTTTCCTTCAAGACGTCTGGAGAGTCAGAGCAAAGCTCCAAAGGTTTTGTTCCTAAATCTTCAGAGCAACGTTTCCGTCCGGATGGAGGAGCAGAGACTCAGCTGCTCTCACAGTAATCAGACTCATATCAGAGGAAATACTGAAGCGATCCGTTCGCTTCTCCATCTCTGCTGCTCTCTGATCAGATGTTTGGCAGCGGATCAAAGGCAGCAGCGGCTCAGCTGGATCGTCTCCAGCCTGATAAATCTGGGATTCTGCTCGGGATAATTGAGACCAACTCCAGGGCATTCTGGGTAACGGGGAGACGGGTTCGCACCAAGGTCAGAGGGGATTAAAAAAATTATGCTGAAACTTTTTACCTGCAGAACAGACATTGTTCTGGATAAAAATAGAGCGATAAAAATGATAAACTGAAACCTAACGCAGCAGGAACGGCTTCTCTTTGAGGGAACCTGCAGAAATCCTTCTTTGTAAAACAGGAAACATCATGAAATACGGCTGATCTGTCTCTGTAGTTATGCTGCCATAGGCCTCTTCTCACTTTCTTCTCCTACTACTCTCCAATTTGCATATTATTTATAGTTATTTCAACTGTTAACTTTATCTGTTTCTGAAAAACAGATACAAAAAATGACTTTTTGTTTGTTTTTGAAAAGTGTCTTGGAACAAAATTAGTTGTTTTTGTTGGTATATTACGATGGATTATTAGGTCTAGTCAAAGCACGGTTTTCAAACTGAGCGGGACATTAAGCTTCGTGGTGAAAATCCCTCCAATGTGTCTGAAAAGTCAGCAAAGTTAAAAACTCATTCATTAGAAAGTTAAGGTGAAACATGTAAATAGATTAAGTTTCATAAACTTCATTAAATTACTGTGTTGTTTTAAGTTGGAGCTGCATTCTGTTTTTTCAGTGTAAGAGAGGAACAACCAGCGGTTTAAGGTGGGATTACTTTTTCACACAGCGCCAGGTTGGTTTGGAGCTTCTTCAGAAACAGAAATCTCAAAAAGTTTTTCCCACCTCAGTCTGGATTCTGTTCGGGGAAAATGCTGCAGCGCTTCTTCCCGGGTTGCAGGTTCGAGTCCAGGTCAGTTGAGCTCTTATCTGCTTCCTCCCGCAGATATTTGCATATTTTCACTGTACCTTAAGCTCTTATCGGCGGCAGGTCGCCGTGAGACGTCACCTCTATCTGGAGCGTCGCACCAAACCAGCGCCGGGTTGAGTTTCTTTTCTCTCACGCTGCTCCCAGTTTGGTGACTCTGATCTGAACTCTGATCCGTTTCCAGATGTTTAACCGACATTTTGCTCATTAAAGTTTCGACCCAGAACGTTCTTTACGGTTACATCTGCACTTTATGTCTGAAACTCAAACTGCCTCTAAAGAGCATAAAATGAACATTATTGTGTTTAGAAATAACCAACAAATATTAAAAGTTTTTTTTAAATGTTACATTTTTCTTCCTGATTTAGATTATCTACTGTTTTTGAAAGCAAGTCAGTCTATAGCGCCACCTGCTGGACACTAACTATTACTTTGAGGCGATTACAGATAAAAAACCGAATCAGATCATCTGCTGTTATTTTTATTTATTTAACAACATTTAAAAAACACACGGATTAAATTCAGATCAGATCCCAGACAATTTAAGCTCAATTAACACATCAAAATATCCGTTAAAAATGTAAATAAACTAATCAAATTAGTTTTTTCTTTTTCATGTTTATATATTTTTTAACACAATAAGAAAGAAACGGACGAGACGAATAAAGAATTAATTAAATATTTTAAAATCACACAAAGAAAATTATTTTTATGTTCTTTCAGTAAATGATTAGCAGTGTTCAACAAAACATAAAAATTACAAAACAAAAATACATAAGTAAATTGTCATTAATTAACGTAATAATTTTAAAGAGATTAATAAAATTTTCAGCTCATCAATAAACATATTCGATAAGATATATAAAAAAAAGGGTGTGTCACACACAACGTAAACAAAAGATAAATGAAAAAGTTCCACTGCAGCTTTGTTTGCAATTCGTTTTCCACACATTTTATAAATTGGGAGTCGTAAAAGACAGAAAATGCACCGCATGGCTGCAGCACCTTGTCTCCGGGTTTGGCTGCAGCACCTTGTCTCTGGGTTTAGCTGCAGCACCTTGTCTCCGGGTTTGGCTGCAGCACCTTGTCTCCGGGTTTACCTGCAGCTTCGCAGCCCTCCTCTGATCCAACGGCTCAAACATGCAAAGCATGACGGGAGGAGTGATTCTGCACAGGGCAACACCTGCTGCAGGAGGTAAACAGATTTTATCTTCCCCAAACATAGAAACTGCAGTTTTCTGGATGGATGTAGAAAATTAGCTGTATGATTAACTGTTTTCATGACATTTAATATTATTTATTAGGTTTGTAGAATTATTTATTAGCTTAAGTTCTCCATTACGACACACAACCGCTAACCTACAGACAACGTCACATTTTTCACGCAGTTTGACATTTTGTCGTGTAAAATTAAAAGAAAAATAGTCTGAAAAACAGCCGGAAGCAGCATAAACGTTTAACATCCAGGTTTTATTGAGTGTTTTTGGTGGTCACATACAACACCAACACCATTTTCACTCAACACAGATTTAAATAACAGCCTGTTTATTCATCAGTCTGGCTTTTATTCTGAATGGACAACTTATACAGGAAGTTTGATAGGTATACTTTTAAATGTTTTCATAATTTTAAGACTCTTTTCTAGAAGAATCTAAAAATGTTTTTCACCACTGATTGAAACCTGATGAAGTCCGCATAATTCCTGCGTGGCTCAAAACGAGCCTTTTTTTTTTTTTAACGTTTAAGGTTTTTCAGAATAAAAGCAGCTCTGAATGGAACAGCTTCACCAACACATCCACAGGTTTAGCATCAAGTCCACTAATTTTAGCAGGAAATAGCGACACCTGGTCCAGGTAGCAGCTAAGCAACATCGACACGGACCGACCAAATTCAGAGCAAGCAGCAAAACTTTCAGCACGAAACTATTTCAGTTAAACACAAACAGGCTAAGCTAACGTGATCTACGTCACATTGACGGTTCTTAGTCTAAAGTCAGAGGTTCCAACGTCAGTCCTAAAGGGACGGCAACAACATGTAACAAACTGGTAAAATATGATGCGACACATACAAAGGTGTGACCACTGATTTTATTGGTCGCTTAACATAATTAAAAGGGGGTGAAAGTAGTGGAGTGTAGTACCGAGTTACACCACAAGGTGGCTGTGGTTTCCGTGAGACGGTTTGGTGCATCTTTTCCCCCGTCTACTTTACCAGGCCTCACCGATAAAGTGCACAAATGGTAAAGTCTCCGTCTTATATTTGTTTAATTAGATGTAGCTAATGTCCACCAAGGACACGGTGATGATTACAATAAACTGTTTATCATACAACATTTGTTACTGCATTAACTAGGTTTATGAACACTACGTTTTAAGAGTGAAATAACCGTTCTACTGTGTTAGCGTTTTTGGGGCTAGCATGCTAGTTGCCCTGCTAGCTTAGCAGCTAACTGCTAAACCGTTAGCGGTGATAATACCAGCTTGATACTTGATACATGATGCTACAGTGGCATACAATGATGCATTCAGTGGCATTATTAGCCTATCATAATGGTTTTCAAACTTTCGTTTAAAATAAAAAGTGAATTTACATTGACTGCACAGTAAAATGACGTGTTTTTTGTTGTGCTCGAACTTTAACCCCGTGAAACCACGGTTAAAGTGGAGCTGTAGCTCCCAAATGTAAATTAAAGTGAGGGCACACTTCCGCTATTGCACCAATAGAGGAGTAAACGCTTTAGCATTTTTCTGACTTTGAGAATACCTAGCTTTTCCATAAATTACTTTTCCCCACAAAATCTTTTGTCGTTTCAGTTGAACAAAGTTTGACATCTGAGTAAGCTCAAACGGTACAGGTAGGTGTATAATATGCTGGAGCATGTGTCATTGACAACAGGGTTGAACTTGTGCTTTAGCATTAGCTTTCATTAAATACTATGCTGGCATAGCTCTTTAGTGCTTGTGAACTAATACTTATGATTAGTGCTTTAGGGTTAGCACAAATAACTTCTTACTTAATGGCGCCCTGACGTTGAAGACCCCTGTCCTGGTTCATTCACGGGCTACTGAAGAACCTGGAGCTAAAGAGACATCTAAAACACGAAGGACACCGTCTCTTGCAGACAGGAGTTGGTTCCTACAGACGAGAACATCACAACAACAACATGCAGATTTTTTACGACACTACAAAGCATGCAACTACAGAAGATGGCTCTCCTTCATCTTCATCATGCGCTCACAGGATGCTCTCGCGCTCCTCCCCGAAGGTGACGGTGTCAGAGGACACGGTGCAGATCTCTGGAGGATCACCGGGTTTCAGGCCCCTCTTCAGGTGGACCACTCGGACGTTCTCATTGTTGGGGCCGGGCCTGGTGGTGGTCGGTGGGATGATGACGTCACCGGTGGAGGTCTGGTTGGAGGAGGTGGAGCCCTCAGCGGGCGGGCGTGGTCGGCCTCCCTGCTGGGCGTTGGTGTTGTTGTTCAAGGTGACATTGCTGGGCGTGCGGTTGAGGTTGTAGCTCTTGGAGGAGGTCCAGCTCTCCTCAGGGCTGCTGGTCAGCAGGCTGCACTGGTCTTCGGAGCAGATGGACATCCGGGTCACGGCCGGGTCCTGGAGGCCGCTCAGGCTGCTGGGAATGCCGCGCTTCCTGGCAGCGCTCTCCTCGTCCAGCTCGATCAAGTTGGCCCTCTCCAGCTGCGACAGGTCGGCCTCCTCATCCTGAAGCGAGTGGTTGGGCGAGCTTTCGTTGGAGCGCACGCCAGAGTCAGACGAATCTTTCTTATCCAACATGGCGTCTGAAAGATAATCCTTCCCCTTCAGCGCCAGTGATCCGCCAGGCAGCTTGGCATCGAGCAGCTTCTTTCCGTCTTTCGGCAGGAGGGGGTTGTCGGACTCTTCGGACTCCTCGTCGTCACTGGTCAGCTTCTGGTAGCGCATACTGCCGCTACCGGCCTTCACCTTCAGGTCGCCGGCGCCCTGGAACAGCCCGCCTCTCTCGGCCGATAGCTTGCGGGTCAGCAGCGACTTTGAGGATCCGCTCTTCTCGTCCTCTTCGGTGATTGGATCCAGAGCGTCGCCACTAGAGGCAAAGTCGGTGTTGTCGGCTGGTAGTTTGGCGCTGCTTCTCTTGTTGAAGGACTTTCGTCCATCTGGCTCGGTGCTGTCCTTGCTCTTGTCCCCGGCTGATGATGTCATGAACTGCCCCGGCTGCGGTTGGACGGGCTTCTCCCCGACTCCGCTCATCTCCAGCTGCGCCATCTGGGCGATGTACTCCTGGTAGGCGTTGCGGTACTCGGCCTGCTGCTTGTCGGTGAGCTTGCCGATGTCGTTGGAGGACTCCTGCGAGTTCAGGCTGGTCATGCTGGCTGTTCGGTGAGCGCCACCCTGTGGACGGTTGGTGGAACAACAGTTAGCAGCTGATATCATCGTCCCGTTGGGCGGTTCTGAGGGGACTCACCATCCAGGGCATGTTTCCGGGTCGCGGCGCCTCGTCCAAGCCCACGCCGCTCAGCTCCTCAAAGCTCAGGTTGAAGCTGTACATCGGTGACGAGTCGGCGTTGGCGGCTCCGGCGAGAGGTGGCGCCATGACCCGCCTTCCGACCTCTGTGGGGACACCGACTACGCTGCCTTGCTCGCTGGCGGTTTCCTCATGCAGCACCTGACTCTCAATATGACGCATCTCCAGGATCTGCAGCAGAATGAAGAGGAGCCATTAAACCCGGACCTGCTCTGTGTTCTGAACATCCACCGGATGGACCAATACCGACCGTGGCTCTGAAGAGCTGCCAGTCTCCAAAGTTCATGTTCATCTCCTTCTTCAGCTCATCAATGTTGCACTGGGACAGAACTCTGCCGTTCACGTTGGCCTGCAGACAGAACATCAACACAACTCCGTTAGCCTCAGCCCGGTGGCGCCGCCGCAGTCAGAGCGGGTCGGGATGCGGACCTTCTTGATGGTGGCGGTGTACTGGACCACCATGCTCTGGTCGATGCCCTCGGTCTGCCGCACGCGCTCACAGACACCGTCCGTCGTCATGGAGCTGAGGAGGACGGCGGGAACACCCGACACGACCGAAGCCGAGCCCTGGAGGCGAACAGAACCAGCCGTTACAAACCGGATCGACAGAACTTCATGAGATCTGAGTATTTATCATTAGTGTCGTCACGGAAACACGGGTCAGTAATTAGCTGCCAGGAAGACGGAACACATCAGGAAGATGGATTCCAGCTAAGATCTGGGAAACGGGGAAACTGAGAGGCTCAAACCAAACAATTTAATCAGGATCATGCAAACAGATCTGGTTACCATGGAGATCACCAGTCATATTTTAACAATGTGGTAATACAGCAGAACCTAATGTAATAAATGTTATTATGATTATTAAAAGTAATCATCATAATGAAAAAGACAGTAATATACTTAAAAAAAATTATACTATAAAATTTAGTGAAGTTAATATATGGATATAAAGTTAAAGAAAAAATTAATATTTTATATTTAGTCATTATATTATTATATGTATATTAATGTATATTAATATTACATTATTATCTGTTGAGAATATGTTACATAATAATAAAAAAAACTATACATTAGTATTTATTAGTTATTTAAAGAATGTTAATAATGATAATGTAATAATAACAAACTATTAAATACAATTTCCTTTTTGAATGATAAGAAAAACATTTAAATATTTAGTCATAATTATAATAACATATTATTATTGGTTTGGTAATATTTTACTATATTAATAAAAGTAATTATTAAATTATATTTATTAATATACTTATTTAGTTGCCATATTTATTAAATATTTTAAGAACATAAAAAATAATTAATAATTAAAAAAGACAAATATAATTTTCTCTCTTTAAATGAAACTACAGCTGGGAGTGAAGTTAAAATAAATAAAAAATTCAAATATTTATCCTAATAAATATTTTTATTGTCATTATAAGACAATAAAAACTGACAGTCATCTAATTTTTAAATTATGTATATTTATTTGAATTAGATGTAAGTGAATTTATTACTAATAATGATAATAATAATAATCCTGAGAAGAAGATGGAGAAAAAAAAGTTTTTTATTTTATTTATAGGACATTTAAGCTGAATCTAAACTGTTGGTTTCACTTTTTATCTTAATAAACATTTGATGTTTTAATCAGAACCTTAATCTGTTGACCTTTAATCTGAAATCATCCAGTATTTGAAATAATCCCTCAGTCAGGGTCAAAGTGCAGGGTGGGTGGGGGAGGTCAACCATACGTTTCCCCAACAGGTGAGAAAGTTTCCAGGTGAGGAGATGAAAGTGCAAGTGAAGCTACAGGTTGTCCAGGCAAGGTGCATGCTGGGAAACCGACTCTTTATGTCCACAGAATCCAGTTAATCTGTGGAGGTTTCAGTTCAGAAACGATCAAATTAAAGAAATATGAGCAGATGCTAATGGCTAGCTAGCCGGACGCTAATCGTCTCGTATTTTAAAATGCAGAGGACTTCTGTGGACATATGAGGGACGGGGTGGGGGACGTCCAACATGGAGGGTTCAGTACCTGCTTCCTTTTAAAAGATGAACTCTTAGACTGCAGACAGACAGACAGGCGAGGGATGGACACATCAGGAAATGAATCTGATAACAATCATCAGCAGCTCTGACACAAACCAACCCACAGGAGAGGAAATGGAGGAAAAACAGAAGAAGAAGAAACTAAAACCCCTGAGGTCTGACTCTGCAGACCTGATGTCAACCTGGAGATAACAGAATCTGACATAAATGTAATCTTTATGAATCATTTATAATGCTTGTTTAGGATCAGCCGCTTCAGCTGCCACCAACATGCTCAGCAGTTGGTGTGCTGACCATCGGATATTTTGAACTGAACTGCAGCTAATTTCACCTGGCTTTCCTCTTGTGACGTCAGAACACCTGGACAGGTGAGTTTGGTGAGTCAAGTCTCTAATTTTTACTGATTCTTCACGTGGATAACTTACGGCTGCAGCGGCGCCGGCGTCC
Organism: Xiphophorus maculatus; assembly: GCF_002775205.1. Classification (NCBI taxonomy): domain Eukaryota; kingdom Metazoa; phylum Chordata; class Actinopteri; order Cyprinodontiformes; family Poeciliidae; genus Xiphophorus; species Xiphophorus maculatus. The sequence continues at coordinate 4,125,768 of NC_036457.1, forward strand.
CGGCTGAAGGAGACTTTGGGCGGCGGCCGCAGGTGAAGATGTGGAGGGAAGGGAGCCACGAACGGGCGTGGCAGCTGGTAGAGGTGGTGGGAGAAATATGGCTGAACGGGGGTGAAAACCAAAATAAGGGTCATGGATGGCGGCGTTCAACAGAAAATAAACCCTGAATCTCTCAGAGATTCACTGCAAAACATGGAAATTAAATCAAAATGATGAAAAGAAATGAATGAAACCAAAGAAGGAGGTCACATGACATCACAGGCAGGTGGGCGGGGTCCGGACGTACCCTGTTGTAGAAGGGGTGCTGCGGGCCGGCCATGCCGCTGTAGTAGCTGCTGTGCGGCTGCGGGGAGATGACGCCCCCTACTGGCGGGTTGAACGGCCCGCTGAAGGAGGCAGAGGGCGAGCAGGCGGACGACACCTGGCTGTAGACGGAGGTGGGGCGGGGCTGGGCCTCCTGCAGAGGCATGGCGGGGTACGTGACCCCGCCCAGGTTCATCTGCTCCCGCGCCGCACGCACATCTGGAACGAGACGGAAATCATATGGGATGAAACATCAAACAGAAACAGAACTGGATCCAAACTAAGAGAAGACGAACAAAATGAGGAGAAAACATCTGGAGAAACAAAAACTAGAATATCTGGATCAAACTGGAACATCTGATCCAAACTGGAGCGTCTGGCCCAGGCCTGGTTCTGGAGCTCTGACCTGCGATGATCTCCCTCAGCTTGGGGTCCAGGTTGACGGTGCAGGGCAGGAAGGTGCGGACATCTCTGGCGGTCAGGACCGGTGTCCGTGACGACAGGAAGACCTCGAAGCTGCGGATGTCGCCGTCGATCTCCAGCAGCGGCTCCACGTCCTTGGTGGTGGGGATGTTCTTGGACACCCTGAGGAGCGGAGGACAGCAGCGGTTCAGACGGCAGGTCGGACTGGCGGCAGCAGCGGGAGGTGAATGTGCCCTCTGACCTTTCATAGATGCTCTTGAGCGCGGCCTGGTCGGGGACGCCGTCGGTCTCCTCCAGGTACAGGATGAGCCAGGACGTCCTGTAGGGCCACTGCTCCGTCAGGTTGATCCAGGACGCCAGCCGGTCCCAGTTGAAGTTGATCTGATTGGCTCTCAGGAGGCGACCTGGACAGAAAGAGGCGGAGTCAGACATGAAATGATGACCGTATGATAATCTGAGGTCAAAATATTATGGTTTGGTGAAGGGCTGGAGAATATGGCTGAAAAACGTATCATAATATCAGCATTTATATCAGTCGATATTGATAATTATTGATTAGCTTTTAGTTTTAGCTAAAAATTGAGTTTTGGCTGAAAATTGAGCCAAACTGGTGACGTGTCATTTCCTGTTTTATCCACCGTTCTCAACTCGTTATTTTAAGCAGTTATGAGGCATAGTGGCAAAACCTGAAACTGCTGCTGTGCAAGTTATTCAACTGGCTGTTGCTAGGCAACAACAAAGTGAGTGAGTTGATTCCACAAACCGAGTTTAGCGGTTGTAAGAGGCTCCTTTGACTGCATCTCCCAGAATGCTGTGTGGTTCAGAATCAGTTCAGTGAAATGATTGAACATTCTATTTATTATCTATTATCTATTGGTACTGATCACATGTTATTGATTTACTGCTCAGCCCTAGTTTTGCTGTATTATGATTGCAGCTCTAAATTCTGTTATTTTGAATTTCTTTAGCATTTTTGCAAGTTTCGTAAGCGATTTGCTGCTCATTTGTGGGCTGATCTTCACTCTTTGACCTTTGACCTGTTGCTGTCACATCCACCAGTGTTCTGAAAGGACATTCGTGAATTTAATTGGAATTTCAAATTAGCCTTTAACTTTAATCTCTGTAGTTATAGTCAGTTTTAATCATAAATATGAATGCTTGCTTACAAAGTACGTATTTGGGACTCAGTATTTTTAGCTTTCACTCAAAATTAGTTAAATTCACAAATCCAGCGACTCCAAAACACTGCAGAAAAGATGTTATTTGTTTCACTATTGCTAAATGCTAAAGGCAGCTCGTTTATTTGAAGGCAGCATAAACTTAACCGCTAACTGGCTCATGCCTGGTGTCCAGGTGTGAGCGATCGCCGAGGAGGAGAGCGGGGCTTACCTGTGACGGAGACAATGTTGAGCAGCCGCCTCATGGTCTGCGGGCTGATGTCGTTGAACCAGTCCTCTGTCACCATCAGCTTCGTCAGGTCGAACGACATCTGGCGCGTCACCGAGCGCTGCACCTGGCGCCGCCGGTACGTGTCCTGCACCGACGCAACAAAAGTCACATGACCTCAAGCAGCTGGAGGACCAGTCAAAGTCCCAGTTACCTGCCAGTCTGACTCACCCGGCGGTTCAGCGTCGTCTTGCTGCCGAATTTTGTTAACTCTCCCAGACTATGCTGAGACAACTTCCTGTCCAGCTCTTCGTGCCAACCCACTGAAAACACACACACATGCACACACTATTAAGATGTTTTAAGACCTTTATGAATGGTATTTAAGATTTATACAACCACAGAAATGTGCTAACTTTGTCCAGCCGACTGGTGATAATAGATGCAAAAAAGTTATCTTGCTAGCAAGCAAGTTAGCAAGGATATATTAGCAGCTAGTCAGCAGTAGCTTCAACAGCCTCGAGTTGCTCAAACTTAAAAGTTTGAGACTCAAAATGTTGAATCTCCCTATATTACTACAGAAATATACAAACTTTGTCCAGCAAACTAGAGATAAATCTGCACTTACCCATGATCGACACAAAAAAACTAGTTTGCCAGGTAGCTAGCAAGCTAGCAAGGGCATATTAGCAGGTAATTAGCAGTAGCTTCCACTGTCTTCTGTCACTCAAACTTAAAAGTCTGAGAGAGACTCAAACTTTCTAGTGTCTCTTAAAAATTTGAGACTCAGACTTTTGCCAAAAGTCCCGCAATAAAAAAATACATAGAATATATGATATTAAATTGACCTGCCATGACAAAATTTAAGACCTGTGATTAACATATTCAATTCAATTCAGAAAGACTTTATTGATGCAAAATTAAAAATTAAAATTAAATGTTGGTATAACATTAATTTAAGATATTTTTAGAAGCCAACTTACTTTTTAAAAGGAATTTAAGACACTTTAAGGCCTTAATTGTACATACATGAAATTAAAAAAATGTGTGGATACCCTGCTTGCTTCCTTCTCATCGTCATGGTTACCTTCAGAGTTGGCAGCGTCGCCGTTGGCGGGCGCGGCGGCACACATCTTCCTGGCGCTGGACAGCCCCCTGCTGTTGAGGAAGACGGGCAGGTGGACGATGTTCCTCATGTAGTCGTGTCCGTTGATGTTGGAGTCTCTGAGGACGCTGTTCAGGTTCTGGTTGATGGCTTTGATGATGATGTGGGGGTCGCTGGCGAAGATGGAGATGAACGGACCTTTGGAAAATAAAACCCGGACCTGCAGGAGGCGGAGAAGAAAGCCGTGTTTCTCAGTGGTGTCTAAATTTAACTAGGAGTTCCTCAGGGCTGCGTATTCAGGTCCATGTAGTTCACTCAGTGTCTTCTCACCGTGTCGAGCATCTGCAGGACTTTATCCTGCTCACAGGAGTCCAGACCATCGATGACGACCACCAGCCGGGTCTGGTGCTGCGTGAAGCTGTCGATGGTCTTCGCCATCTTCGCCATCAGCTCCACCTCGTTCTTCAACACCTGAGGAGAAAACCAGCGAAGTCTGTAGCATTAAAACACTCCTTCAGGCATGATGGAGATCCTGCTAATAAGTGCCTGTGAAAATAAGAATGAAATAAATTAACTGAAAAATAAATAAATTAATAAAGTGGAAAAAAAAGAAATTAAATATAAAAAATGAAGTTACTGCCAGCATATAAAAAATACCTAAAAATATAATAAAAACAACAAAAACGAAGTAGCTGTCAGTAAAACTAATAACATAAAAACATTAAAATGAAAAATAATGAAGAACTGCTAAAAAATAAATACAAATTAAACACAAAAATAAATTCATAAAAAAGAAGCTCCTGCCAGGAGAAATAAAATGATAAAAAAAAAGCAAAAGTCATAGAATTAAAAAGGTAAAAAATAAATTAAAAATAAAATTTATAAATAAATGAGCAAAATAAGAATAAACAAAAAAGCTAAAATTAAATAGTAATAAAAAGATAAGAAAACCAAAAAAGATCATGTCAGGAAAAATAAATAAAAATGCAATAAAAAAAGTTGTGGGCAGACTAAAAGCTGGAATCCCGTCTGACCTTCATGAAGCCTTCGCTCTTCAGTTTGTGCATCCTGTTGGCGGCGCCGTGGAGCCTCTTCCTCTGCGAGTTCAGCACCGAGTCGGTGACCTGCCACCACGTCTTGCAGTTGAGCAGCAGGGCGAGGCCGACCACGCTGCCGATGGCGATCAGCACGGCGTTCACTGTCTGGTTCTCACCGTCCACCTTAAAGACGGCCAGCAGCGCCATGCCGGTGATCAGGCAGGCCAGGACGAAGACAAAGAGGATGAAGGACGGCACGCAGCACGTCTTCTTCCACTTCTTTTTACCTGCAGGAGGGCAGAGAGGAAGAGCTCCACTGTAAAAATATCCACATGATGTAAAACTAATATTACAGGTAAATATAGAAATGTTGATATAAAACTGATCAAAGATCCTTGAAAAGGATTTGAAGCATCTTTACTGCCCCCTTCTGGCTGGTTGGAATATTGACAGAATATAAAGCAATAAAATAATATTTTAATTCATTTAAAGGACATTTTAAAATTAATTTTTCAATTCTAGCTTCACCTTTGTTATATACTTAAAGTTTATTGTCTTAATTTGTTAGAATAGAATACAACATGGTGTATGTTTTGAATAAAAGAGTTTCTATCTCAATAGAATCTATAATGGTATCGGTATCAATAAATTCTTATCAGTTTCCATCCCTAATCGTCCAGAGCGTCTCACCTTGCGTCTCCTCCGTCTTAAACACCCTGAAGAGTCGTGTTGCTAGGAAACCAAACTCTCTCTCGCAGGCGTCCGACAGCGTTGCGATCATCTCCGCCATGGACGTCTCTCCTCCCACGCTGGACAGACGGTTGTAGTCCGTGAACAGGAACCTGCAGAGGAGGTCAGAGGTCAGAGTATCATGAGCGCTCAGCTCTCCTGTGTTTCCACGGCGATAAATATAACTTCCATCTTGTTGCCGTCTGTTTCTGGTCGGTTTTTTTCCAAAGTTGTCAGAAGAGTAGAGAGATATACTGTATATAATATGGATAAGTATCGGTTATTGGCCAAAACAGTAATATTAATATTGGATACTTATATCGGCCCAAATTTTCAGATGTTGTTGAGCTAAAATCCTGATCCAGGTTCAGATAACTGACGGTTTTACACCTGCCTTTTTAAAGAGCTTTTCCTTTGTGCTCTTTGCCATGCTGCTTCCTGTTTGCTCTGCTTTAATGCCGGCCAAGCATCACTGCGGTTAGCTGTTAGGCTGCAGATCTCCATCGTTTCTACCATATTTATGATGCATTCCCACCAGGCTGTGAGCGACGTGCGTTACCTGACAGGCAGGGCTCTGGTGCTCTGCTCTGGCAGCTCTGGCGGGTTGACGAACATCAGCCTCAGCAGCAGCTCCAGGTAGCCGATGTGTCGGGCCAGGCGCGTGCTCAGCAGCCACGCCCACGTCCAGTTGTCGCCTTCGCGCCGCCCGCCGAAGTACACCACCACTGTGGAGCAAACAGACGGCTCCATCAGCAGTTCCTCTACAGGAGGAGGAAGAGAATAAACCCTGACGCACCGAAGAAAAGGTAGAGCAGCGCCAGCAGGCTGAGGGAGACGGCCATGGCGAGCTTGGGGTCGATGGTGAAGCCGAGGACGACGGCGATGGAGCCGCAGAACAGCAGAGACAGGAAGACGACGAGCCAGGAGAACTGGAAGAGCGGCTCGATCTGCTGACCGGCAAACGTCTTCATCTCATCTGAGGAGGAGGAGAAGGAGGAAGAAGAGCGGCGTTAACTCGTAGGTATGAAGTCAGGGTTCAAACACACTTCACAGAAAAATTCAAGAACTTTTCAAGCATTTCAAGGTCATTTTTCAAACTTTTTCAGCTCCATACTTTGAAAGACGACAGTTTCAATTCACCGTTTTACCACATGATTTATTACTGTTATCAATAACAGTAGAATTTTACATTCCAGAACAGGGACAAGAAAAGCTAAAATATAACAAAACATTATGTTTCGAAACCTCTCTACGACTGTTCTGAGAAAGATTTTAATCAAACGTTATAGTTTATTAAACAAATTGTGCAGTTTGAATATCAAGCACTTTCAAGGATTTTATACAGAAATAAACCTTGAAGATAACACATTTCTTATCATAAGAATTGTAATTTGTCTCAATAAATGTAATTTAATTATGTTAACTGAAAAACAAAATCTACATTATTTTCTCAACATTTTGCTCCACGAGAGTATCAATAAATATCAGTAAATTTGAAACAAGTGTGATTAACTGCAGTTACTGTTTGCAGTTTGGTGATATAAATCAGACTTCTTTAAATAAGAAACTTAAATGGTAACGTCTCTCAAGAGCTTTATTTGTGTTTGTAGTGACATGAATGCTGACGTTACAACCATAAAGTTACCAAAAAATTTAGTTTTTACCATAATTTTTATCATTATCACAGTACTATAACAGAATATTGTAATAAAATGCTGTATTTTGTGTGTGTGTGTGTGTGTGTGTGTGTGTGTGTGTGTGTGCTGACCCTCCAGTTTCTTGAGCAGGAAGGACTTGCCGGAGCCCCACTGGGCGTACAGACCCACGCAGATGGGCGGCTGCATGGTGGGTTCGCTCAGGATGTCGGCCAGAGCCGAGCTGTATAGGTCGTAGCCCAGCATGTCACCGTCTGTCTCCGTGGGTGACAGGTGACCTGTGGGAGGGCGGGGCACATGAGAGGTCAGGTTACTGTTAGGAACGGGTCACATGATCGTCAGGGAAGAGGAAGACGTACGAGCGCCGAAGATCTGGGTGAGGATGCTCTTCTGGTGGCTGCAGTCGATGTTGTATGGCGTCTCTCCGGCCTTGTTGGGCCGGTACAGCAGGCGGCCATCTTTGGGGTTGCGGAGCAGCAGCTCGGCGAGGCGACGGCTCCGGCCGCGGATGGCGACATGGAGCGGAGTGTCTCCTTTCTGAGCAAACGGACAGAAGCAATGAGGAAGTCAGGTTACCGTTAGGAACGGTGGGATGTGTCTGTACCTGCGTTTCCATGACAAATGAGCGCAAATCTTTGTCTGCTAGTTTAAAAAAAAGTAACAATTTCATAATTGTGGTGTTTCTATTTAATAACACATTAAATTAAAAATGCATGAATAAGGTTGTTCACATGATAAATCATAAAAAATCATGGCAGAGACGGATATACACAGCTAAATAAGATATATTCATAATTCAGTCATCATCCATCAGCCAATCAGAGGAGACATCGGAGTCTTCTTCAGGTGTTGGAGCGACAAGCCCCGCCTACTTGAGAGCGGCTCCGTGTGCAGCGTTTTGGGGTCATTTTAGTCGTCCATTTTACATGAGAGCTGAGAATTCAACACAGAATGACACAACCGTTTATGAACCACAAAGAAGACCACTTCCTGTTGTCTTCTTTGTGGTTTTCGGCAGTAGTAACATCTGGATGTTGATCACGATTCGTTTGATATGAAAAAGGTTTTTCCATTACAGTTTTGTGAAATACATCTATTTCGATACGTCTGAAAGTTGCCTCACGCCAGTTTTTCTCCGAGAGTTTTTGTTTTTTAAATTGCCGTGTTTTCATTAAGCTAATTTACTTCATAGTTTCAGTTTGTGTAATTCTGCTGTTTATGGAAACGCAGCTTGTGTTTGGAGGTTTCTGTGACTCTGAGTCTCCCACCTTGTCCACAGCCGACACTTTGGCTCCTTTGTCCAGCAGCAGCTCCACGATGTCGATGTTCCTCATCTTAGTGGCTTTGATCAGCGGCGTTTCTCCGTCCTGACAGGAAAACACACACTCATCATTGATGTGATCAGCCCGGTGTGTGAACGCTCTCTGGGATCCAGTGGATTCACCTTGGTGCACGTCTCGGTGTCGGGGTTGCACTGCAGGATGTCCCGGACCATAGTGGCGTTTCCCTTCTCCACGGCCCAGTACAGAGCCGTCTTGTTCTCCTGGAGACGCAAAAGGTCCGACAAAAACATGAGGGAGGAAATCTGCTAACAACAAACAAGCTAAAACACACAAAGGACGTTAGCTAGTTCATAATTCACCAACATCCTGGAACCAGAATGTCAGTTTATGTGTTTTTTCTCACTTAATCACTTTTATTTTCCAACATATTGATGGGCTGCAGGATCAAAAAGCTGTCAAAAGTTTTTAGGAAAATTCCACCAAAGTGGGCGGAGCCAGAAACACGGAGGGGCGTGGCCAGGTCAACTGTTCAGACAAGCGACTCGCAACAAAAATACGATCTTAAAATCCGCCGACTTTTTACAAAAGAAGACAGTAGCAACAAATGTAGTGACTTCTTTCAAAAATGCAAATAGTGAAAGAGCTACAGACTTTCTTGGAAAAAAGATACTAGCAATGAATCTAGCAACTTATTTTTCCTCAAAATAGTGACTGGCGAGTCCTTAAAGTTTCATGTTTATGATCTGAGTAACCAGACCTTTACTTTGCACCCAGGAAACAGCCTAACAGAGTAACCGTCTCACGTTTTCTGCCCAGGAAATTGAACAAAAAGTCTCTGAAATTAAAACGTTCTTGTATACCACCAGCAGGGGTCTTCATCTCCGTTTTTGGTTTGTTTTCCAAGAACAGACCCACCAAATATCAGAGAAACTGATCTCTGTGGTCCATTAACTCTTAGATTCTTAACATGGACACAATGTAAACGTTTCTACAAGAACTTGAATCCATTTTTAAGGGTTTTGAGTTAGAGAGCAAAACACACAGGTTGAGGAGAAAGTTGTCAGTTACACAAAAACTAATAAAATACTTTAAAGTTTCCAGCTGTAACAGTGACAGTGATGCTCCAGTACTTTTTGACCTTTGACCTGCCGGTCGGATCTCACCTGTCCCCTGATGTCGATGTCGGCGTATTTGTGCAGCAGCGCTCTGACGATCTCCACATGGCCGCCCCTCACCGCTCCGATCAGAACCGTGTCCCCACTCTGCGAACACACACCGTGTCGTTAGCTTCCCAGTGGAGCAGAACCGGAACCGGAACCAGAACCGGTCGGGTCCTAACAGACGGCGCCTCACCCGGTCGGGGATGTTGACGTACGTCCCGGCATCCAGCAGGTCCTGGACGATCTCGGTGTGGCCCTCCTTGGCGGCGATCATCAGCGCCGTGTTGCCGTCCTTGTCGGTCATGTTGACGTTGGGGTTCCTCTTCAGCAGCTCCTTCACCACCTCCGTGTAGCCGCCCTTCACCGCCACAATCAGCGCCGTCATGGAGTTCTGAGGAGACCAAAGTCTGTTGTTTCAATCACAGCGACGCTTCAGCTGCAGAAATGTCTGCGCTAAATGAGACCAGGATCCAAATTTCTGAACAGTTTCACCTCAAATGTGACGTGTAAAAATAGACTTATCAATTATTCTGATGATTATTCGACTATTCTAATAATTAATGAGATAAAAAATATTGCCACTTTCTGCAGATTTTTCATTTAACCAGTTAAGCTTATAATCAATGTTAAAATACATAAAAATGCAAATAAACAAATAGTTTAATTTACTTTTTAAATAACAAACTAAACATTTAATTGCCTAAAATGCATTAACAGCATTCCTTTAGTGAACACTGGATCATTTGCAGCACAGGATGCATCTACATGTGAAAAGCTCAGACCTTTTTGCTTGACTTAACATCAACACATTGTTGTGCTGATCTGATGATTATATTTATTTAAATGACAGAAAAAGATGCTCATGGGATTATTTTACAGAATCTGAACGAGCTGAAGCTAAAACTCTTGAGAAGTTCTTGGTAGAACAAATTTACAAATAAGATTTTTCTTCTTGAAAGCAAAATGGTTATATTTTGATACAGTTTTGGCCTAGTTACTGCTCTGAGTGTGTTGTTCTTTCAGTCAAAGTTCTTTCATTAAAGCATCTAATAATCCAGTTCGGATCAAATGGCCCTGTTTGGGTCTCAGTTGTTCAGCAGAAATGTTTTAAATTTGTTTAGTCTCATGTACGGTGGCTGGATGCGGACATACCGCCCCCTCCTGGTCGATGTCGGCTCCTTTCTCCAGCAGGTGCATCACGCAGTCGTAGTGTCCCTTCCTGGAGGCCCAGATCAGAGAGGTGGTGCCGTACTGTCCACAGAGACACACAGGGCTGTTCAGAGACAACATGGCTGCCGGTCATGATTCATTCTGCCTCTGACTGAGCGTCACCTTGTCTGAACAGTTGACTTTAGCTCCATGCTCCAGCAGCAGCTTAACGATGTCGGCGTGTCCCCGTCCCGCCGCCCAGATGATGGGATACACGCTGTACTGCTCAGACAGGAGGAAGACGAGAGCATGAGGGGGTGACGCTCTGCGGCGGGTCAGCAACATGTGGGGGTCTCACCTGTCCCGTGGTGTTGGGATTGGCTCCGTGCTCCAGCAGCAGCCGGGTCACCTCCACTCGACCTTTATAAGCCGCCCACATCAGCGCCGTCCAGCCGCCCTGAACCACACAACCTCATCTTAGACACACATCCACAGCACATCTGCTCCAACTACGTTTCCCATGAGGCATTGCTCTCCCACCATGTCTCTGTGCTCGATGTAGGCGCTGCTCTCCAGCAGCTCCTTCACCACCTCCAGGTGACCCTCTTTGGCTGCAGAGATCAGAGCTGACCAGCAGTCCTGGAAACACACAGGAAGGCAGTGTTACCATGGAAACAGCAGATAATCGACCCACTGGTGTCCTAGCAACCACACAGGACGGAATAAAAACACAGAGGGGTGAGCGGCGTTGGGTTCGCTCACCACGTCGTCCAGGTTGACATTGGCTCCCCTCCTGATGAGCTCCTGGACGATCTCCAGGCTGCCCTGCTCCGCCGCCAGCATCAGCGGCGTCTGGCCGTTCTGCAAAATAAACAAACAAGTAAACAAACCAAAAGACATGAGCAAACACAAACACATAAAAAACACGCAAACAAACCGAAACACATAATAAACCAAAACATGTCAACAAAACGAAACATGTCAAAAGCACATGAGCAAACAGAAACATGAATAATTTCTGCATAAATAAATTACTTTTGTGTTCAACAGACATGTTAAATAAATAAACCAGTACTTCAATAAATATTTTAATTAGTACATTTATATTGATTAATTCATTAGTCAACACATAAGCAACAATTTGATAAAATAAAAAATAAAACAATTATTTAAAAATATTTGTATTGATACTTCATTATTAATGTTATTAATTTAACAAAATTTAACATTAATAATGATAACTTTTTAAAAATATAATTTTATAAGTTAAGATGAAAATATAATTTAAAAAATCGTATAAGCTATATAAATTAAAAATATTAACTACCAAGGGGAAAAAAATACATCATTTATAAATCCAAGAAATTATGAATTTACATCATTTTGTAAATTATGAAGACAAAAAAAGAAACAGCAAACAGTCATATACAGGTACGGTGCAGTTTGGTTTGGTTCAGTTCGGTTTGGTTTGGTTCGGTTCAGTGCGGTTCGGTGCTGTGCGGTTCGGTTTGGTTCGGTTCGGTGTGGTTCAGTGCGGTTCGGTTCGGTTCGGTGTGGTTCGGTGCGGTTCTGTTCGGTTTGGTTCGGTGTGGTTCAGTGCGGTTCGGTTCGGTTTGGTTTGGTTCGGTGCTGTGCGGTACGTACGTCACTGCGGCCGTCCACCTCCTTGAAGCGGTCCAGGTGAGCCTTCAGTGCAGCCAGGTTCTCCTCCTCTACGTAGCTGAACAGGTTCTGGATGGCCAGAGTGGTCATCTTGATGGACGTGGTGGTGTCCATGTCTGCGTTTCCTCACTGCGCCCCCTGCAGGAAGACAGAGGAGTTCACAGGTCTTTAAAATAAAAATAAAAGATGAGAGACTCCAGAGCTTCCTGCTGCATCAGGAACGGTTTGAACCCGCTGAGCTAAAGCTGCTGCAGCTGATATGAAGGCCTGAGCTGACCCCAGATCAGCCTGCTGCCTCTGCTCCCCGCCGATAAACACTTCAATGGGGGCTGGATCTCATTTTCCATCACAGCCAGACGGTAAAATGTGGAGCTGTCGCCATGACAACAGCCTACACGTCTCCCATACAAAGAGGGAGCCAGTGAGCGAGTGAATGTTAATGCAAATGAACAAACAGGGCGTTAGCTACCAGCTGAATCTGGGAGTTCAGACCTGAGACCTGGGTGTGGATCCTTAATGTTCACCCTGACGCTGTAAAAATCCCTAAACGCTGCGATTTCTCCATCCTAAAACCACAGAAACAGCTTCTGCTCGTTTTTAACGTGTAATCAGTCAGAGCCTTTAACAACAGCAGGATAATGAGCAGAATGCAGAATAAAAACATGGTTTTCTTCTCTAACACGGTTTTAACAAACCGAGCAAATAGACTGAAGCTGACGAAACCATTCCTACATGAAAACCTTTCTGATATTTAGGATTTCTGTTCCTGTTGACTTTAAATCCAGTCAATAAACAACCCAGAATTTTTTTTATTTCATATTAGTATTAATAATATGAGATATTATATTATTAATATTCCATATTAACAGCATTACACACTTTCTCTGTATAAATTCCAACGTTTTATTATTTCTTCCATAATTATTACAGGTATTTATGTCAACAATGCAGTTAAAAGTGCAAATCTAAATTTAACTTAAAGTGTTTTTAAACATTATAAGTTTAAAAACAATTAAATCCTAATTTTTATTCTCTCATTCATTTAGTATTTTTTCTATTATTATTATTTCATCACATAACTGAATCTAATATGTGTTGTTTCTGCTTTTGTATGGAAATACAATTAATAAATACATGTTATCCTAAGTTTTACACTACTGTTTCTATCGAATTATGATAATAACAAAAATCATCAGTTGCTTTTAATAAAAACAATAATATACTTTATTTCTAAATGTATGACAGGCCACGCCCCCGGTGTTGGATCGGTGTTGTGTGGCTGCTGTAACCTGAACAACCTTCACACTGTCGGACACGTTCACTGATTTACGGCCTGCGGCGCCGAACCGCGCAGAAAATCACCTCAAAACAAACCAAAAACGAAACAATTCACAGCTAAAACCTCCATTATAGCGGAAAATACCAGAACATCGGTGAGGATCTGATTCATTCCGACAGATTCCTCCGCGACAAGTGCGGATCAATAATTCATAGATGGCAGGAAAAGGATGCTGACGGTGAGAAGAGCGGAGAGAAGGAGATTTACCTTCAGAAAAGAACAGCTTTCAGCCTGAATAGCCCGGTTCCGGTTCGGGGTTCGGCTTTTAGGTGCGTTTCTTCGGCCTGTTTTCGGATGACAGTCTGAGGTTATTCTCCATCCCCGACAACAGCAGCCATCTTGATTAGAATAACAACCGAAACAGCAGCACGAGCCAATCACAATCCTCCAATGCGTCATGCGCCAAAAACTAGGACTTTATTTCCGCTTTATTCTGTCAAACTAAAAGCCCCAGTAACAGTTGTTTCCTGCATATAGGTTATTAATATCCGCCAACTTAATAACCCCGAGTTAATTATTTCTCAAAATGTCCACTTTCAACGTTAGTATTATACTAAAAAACATTTTTTTGAAAAGCCTGCCAGGTTTATATTCAACTGCTGCATAAAAATTAAGATATTCATGTTTATAAATACTTTAAATAACATGGTGTCAGAGTTTCCTTTTCTCCTTTATACAAGTTTAATTATTTCTTTGTTATCTTTGTTGTTTAAAACAGTTATAAATGTGTCCATAACATAAGGCCATAATGGATAAAAATAGACAATCGTCGTCATAAAAGTTCCAGAGCAGGTTTTGTTAGATGTACTCTGAACTCATAACAGCATCTCTGCTTTCTGAAACTTATTTATTTACGTCTCCAGCGGATGAAAACTTCCCCCATAATACTTTTAGCTGTAACAACAGTGAAAGGTGGTTCAAATGATCAAAACCACAATTTTTAAACTACTTCTAAAACCAAAGTTATGCACTACTTTGCTTTTTTCCAGCACATAAAATACATATAAAGTACATAGAAGTTTGTGGTTGTAATGTTGATCAACATCAGGTTGTGTCAATATATTTGCATACCACTGCATGTCTGGCTACTTTTGGTTTCAATGTTTTCTTCTTTGAATCTGTTATGAATGCAGATTATAATCTGTGCAGTAAATCTACTTATCTTTATCAGTTCAGAGCATTAGCAGGAACTCTGCTCAGTATCAGTTTACTCAGGGTTAAAGTGCAGAAGTGTGATCTCATGAAAGTACAAGTACAGTGTTGGTATTAGGCCATTAGCTCTAATCGCAGCTGTATGATAACAGGCCACGCCCCCGGTGTTGTATACAGGTGTAGGTTATACAGATAATCTTGACTCTGCCTTCTCCCAGCCATTTGCCTACATTACTAATACTCTCACCTATCTATCTTCTTCTATCTAATGATTTATTTGTAAATTCATCTGACTCTCCAGTTCAATTTAGTGTCAACATACAAAGTGATAAGTTTATGTTTGTGGTTGTAAGACATTAAGGGGCTATATATTTATATGATTTTATATGATCCCTCATTAATGTGCTGTGCAATAATGAAAATAACTGGAAGCTTGGACACATTAAGTGTAAAAAAAAATCCAACATTTATTCACATAATTTACAAAATAAACCAAATAAAATAAACAGTCAAAACAAACATGTCAAAACTACAAAGATAGGTGGCTGGTTTTTAATCACTGTTTTACATAAACATGTTCGTTAGCAGTCACATCTTTTCAACCAGGTGTTATGGCAGAAACCTAAAACTAGGAATACAACTGTAGAACAAATACAAAAACAAAGATTCAGATTTTTCTGTGTTTTAGAAGAAAAGAGGCAAAGAGAACACTGATTTTTACTGATCGGCAGAACTGCTGACTGTTAATACTCAGAGTAGTTTGGACGGAAAAATGAGATTAAATTGTTTAGATAAACTAAAACCAGAAGTTTGATGGAAGAGAACATTTACAGCAACTTTATATAAATGTCTTGTTTGATTCCTGCTGTGCTCCAGTTGTCTTGAAAGTTTGAAGTTAGAAAACCAGCTAATTTTTGTCTTCAAAAGCCAAACTAACAACTATAACCAACTCAACTCAAGAACATTTAATGAGAGAACAGTTTATTACTGTTTATTTTTTTTTATCAAATTTTAAGGTGAGGGAGTGCAGGACAAATATTTGTTGGTTTTTATTTGAACACAGTTTTAGCTAGCTCCCTTGATGTACAGTTAGCTAACAATTAGCAAGCTTGAAGCTCAAAAGTAAACACAAAGTAGCTATTCCAGCACAATTTTTCAGCTACACTCAGTGTTTAAATAAATTAAACAACAAAAATATTGGTGATTAAATTTACACATGGATCAGTTTGGTACATAACTCAAAATATGAGCAGCTATAACTAAATTAAACCACTAGCTAACATTAAAGCAAACAGTTCAATACTGATTTTTTAAATTGAACAAAACAATGAAGGTTAGGTAAACTTTCCTTAAGCTGTTTTTTTTTAATCTCCCAAAGAAAACATTGATGGAACATAGAAGAACCTATAAAAATCATGGCTACAGCTTTACTCACAGCCAACACTCATCTAAACTTAAACAAATGTAGAAACTGGGCATTCAGGAAGTGAAACACTGTTGTAGCCTTGATGGAAAAACTAATTTATTTAAAGCTACAAGCTTTTTATCGCTACTTCCAGTGTGAGATTATTGTAAATCAACTGCTATAATACTGTTTTATGTCACTTTTGTCTCATCAAACTTACTTTATGGTCAAATACTATTTCATTTCTCATATCTTCTGTTTTGCAGGTGGAAATTTATTCAGTTAGCAAAACCCACCTAGCTGTAGCATCTTTGTAGTTGGATTTAACAGCCCTGTCAAAAATGATATATTTTCTGCAATTCAGATTTAAAACCGAACCAATACGGAATATTTTCTGTTTTATCTTTAAAGGTCATATTCTATCACATGACGGAGCCAGACAACCTAGAATCTCACCACAGTGCCAAATCCTTATGTTTTATACAAAAATCTGACTGTATTGTTGTCAATAAAGATTTTTCTAATGTTATTCTAATTCAGTCAGGTTGTGATGAAAACAAAAAACAAAACAAAATCTCTAAACTTTTCTTCAGCATTTGTGACCAAAAAACATAGAAGGGTAACCAGACTGTGCGTCCTCCATATTGTGAGTGGCACGGTCTCCTTGATAATTATTAGAACTGTGTGTGCAAACTGAATGTTCAAAATAAAATCCTGATATTTCATTCAGCAAAATTACAAATTAAATTGTTTTACACACAATGAAACACTTATTTAGTATTACTGGCAAAAATATCTGCAAATCAGAATAAGCTAAATCACTATGAAACACAAACGCACTTAGATCTACATTAATTTACCTCTTAAAACATAACAGACCACTTAATTATTTAGTTTTTGTCATAACAACAAAACTGTATCTATTTTGTTTCTCCAGAAATATATGTGCTGTTCAAAAGGGTCGCTGTAAAATCTTTCAAGTGTTTCAAAATGCCACTCACAATATGTCTTTTACAGAGCCGTAGTTTCTACTCTTTTATGTCTATCGTTTTATCCACAATAATTGGCTGCAAGGCCAAGCAGCTTTTCCTCTCCAGTGTCTGAGCTAAATGACATAATGAGAGTCTGAATGATGTGACAAACTATAAGCTGTAAAGGAATAAAATATTACCATCCTGAGCTACAAGCCCAAAACCAACTGGAAAGGAAAATATGTAAAAAATCATCAAACTTTAAAGGAAAACCATTTTCTGCTCATTTCTGAAGGTTTTGTAAAGCTGTTTATCTTCTGCTTATCAAACCACATCTTTTTTTGGAATGAAACACATCAGTAAGATTTAAACCAAAGTTACACATGTAAACACATCAAGACTTTTCTCTTTTTTTAGAACAAATAAGGTGACTGAGTGAACAAACATTGGCACTTTTTTCAAAACTAACTTCTGTAAAATATTTAATAGCTTTCCTTTAATCAGTCTGACTTTTATTCACACAACCCCTGTTGTCATCAAATTGTGTATTCCAGCTTTTCACCTCTTTTTCTTTTCAAATCTCTTCATATCATCATATATTTCCTCCTTAATCCACAAGTTTCTGACAAGTAAGAAAAGGGAGTTGGTTTAAAATCATGGTAGTTCAGGCAGTTTGCACTGATCACACGCAGGTCTCCCATGTAAACTCACATTAGGTATTTATATTCTTAAACATGGCAGGTTTTTCTGAGTCTGTTTGCTGTCATTTCTGGCAGTCAAGATTCCTTTAAGAAAAAAAAAGAAACCCAGAGCCTGCTTTCACTTTTATCCCCCACTGAATCCAAATTAATCAGGTTTGGCCTTTTTTCTGTACCTAGTCCAGCAGGAGCATCACTGGGTCCGTCCGGCTTCACATCCTCCCACACAAGTCCATGGAAATTTACAAGATGCTTTTGGCCCCGGCCTCAGGAGGCTTTCTCTTTGTGACTGTGGGTCTCTGCAGCCTCCAGGGGCTTCAGGCCTGCATCCTGGGAGCAGCTTTTCTGCTGCTCTTTGAGGCGCAAATGTCTGGGTTTGACCGGCAGCGCTACAGCCAAGAGGATGCATATGACGTGGAGGCTGAAGTACCACGATCTGCAGGAAGGAAGAAATAAGGAACACGAACCTCAATTCCATGCAAATCTGATTGTCAAAGTACAAAATTAAATGTACAACCTGAGAAAAGAAAGAGATGGCTGACCTGTAAAACTTTAGGGACGGGCCCACAGACAGCAGGACAAAAGGCACCACCGTGTAGCAGATGGCGATCTGAGTGGCTGCCCACGTGATGACATCATACAACAGTTTGTGGGCCGCAGAATGCAGGAAGTGGGGCCGAACTTTGTGTCTCACCTGAGAGGACAGAAGATGGACAGGTGAGGACGGACCATTACTCAGCCGCAGGACTGATAGAGTATTAATAACAAAGTACAATGATGTAATAATATTAGCCTAATTAGTCCATCCATCCATCCATCCATCCATCCATCCATCCATCCATCCATCCATCCATCCTCTCACCGCTCTGGCCGCCAGAGTGACAACTATGCCAGTCAGGAAGGTTAGGTAGTATCCTGGATAGGCGCCGTGCCACATGGCGGACAGGATGAACGTGGCTGCTGTTGGGTGGTAGGGACATCGCTCGTAACAAACCCTGTTTTCCAACAGATAAAGACAATATGGTTACAGAAAAATGTGTCCGTTAACTGGCATAAACAGCCATGGATCTCCAGACAGACCTTTTGAGCCATTGCACCGTCTGAATGTTCCAGTTGTCAAGAAAAACTTTGAAACTAGTGGCAAGCTGGAAAACACAAAGTCTAATTAGTCCAGCTGCCAACCTATAATGTTCTAAAACATAATAAGGATATGTTCTCTCCTAACGATCCTGACCTCAATGTTGAGTATCCTCAGGTTGGAGATCAGGTCCCAGCGGGGTGCGCCATTACTGTCATAGCCGTTAAAACCAAAGCCGGCAGCATTGTTGATGGCATCAGCTGTTTGGTGAGACAGTCTCAGGTGAAATATGAGCAAACAGTCCAATAGAATAAAGAAGTTTGGGAAAGATGAACACAGTCACCCACCGAGTGTCCAGACAAAGTAATACTTGGGTCGTGTGGTTAGCATGGAGAGGTACAGGTAGACCACCTGAGCATAGAACGGCGTGTTGGCAATGAAGTCGTCCTCGATGTTTCGCTCCACTGGAAATACTTTACACACTGACAGGAAGACCAGCAGGCAGAAGAAGGAGGTGGCCACTTTACGAACCACCTCCATCTAAGGAGAGACACATTTGTTCTGGTCAAGTTTCTGCTTGTAGACAGGAAGATACTTTTGTCCTCATTTTCTCTCCAAGAAGGAACTTCCATCGCTTCCTGGTTGCTGATTGGAGCAGCAGTAAACCTTCAATGGCATGTTGAGCAGTAAATTTCTAACTGAACCTCTACATTATGGCTTTTTTGAGTTGTTTCACACATAAAACTCTAAATCAAGACATCATGAAATCAGGAAACAGCAATCATCAACTGTTCTCAAGCAAGACAATCTTTGTTGGATCTCTCTTCGTCAACATAATACAAGCAAAGCTATCCAACTGCCAAAGAACTAGCCGAGTGCAACAGGCTCTTGAGATTCTTTCACATCTGCAGAATAAGAACTGCTGCAAGACGCTGGCGGCGACAAAGATCTGCATCGTTAAGGATGTTGTCCCAGCTGATAGTCTGGGAGACTCTATTCGATTGGGGACCAGAACCGCAACGTTTGTTCCATTTTCCTCTGGTGCTGTTTTCTTTCACACTGCACTGTGTCAAACCAACCAAATCCTTTGAGCAACCCGTTTCTCCTCTCGCCTGCTGGACTGAGAACCACTGAAGGAAATGACACAAAAACCTCTGAAGAAGACACTGAGCGCAGCTGTGAGGTTTTAGCGGTTGGAGGATTTCTCTTTTGTCTTTGGGAAAAGACCACAAGCCATTTCTTCTGCTAGCACTACACTCCCTCATTTGTTTTTGTTGTATTTACCCAGAATGCCCTGCACTATAGTCCACTTGCTGCTTTTAGATTAGAGGTTTTAGGTAGAGAATAATCATTATCTTAAGACTTTTTAAGCCATGAGATTGATTATGTCTGGTGGATGATTGCTATAGAGCCAAACCAGTCAGGTGACCTACGTTTGGCGATGGCTCGCCTTGACCCAGTCTGGTCTTGGACTTGTCGGCCTCTTGTTCTCGGTGGCGATACGGTTTCCCCTCGATGAAGGCAATGTAGTCGTTGTAAGAGCAGGTTGGACCGGCCAGAATCCCCATGAAGTTACAATTGTAGCTGAAATACTCGAGAAGGCTCGGCATTCGCCTAAAGAAACACACAAACACATAGGTGCTCAAACTTCCAGAGGGAAACTGCTTTAAACCCAATGTTAAATATTAAAAACGATGGAAAAAACCTTATGGCTAAAATCTTCTGTCCTGCGGTCAGATGTTCTTCCTTCCTAGCCATTCCTACCAAAACAAGAGAGACCTTTAACACCTGAGTCCCAGTCGTCCCAGTGTTGTACAACTACAGCAGAAGCAGCTCACCATCATGGATCTCAAAGGCCAGGCTTGTGATCTTCTGAGTTATCACCATCATGGGACTGGAAAAGGAAGCAAGACAGCAGATCAAACATCACTGATCATAACTCAAGGCTTTTTAACCAACATGACAAACAGGAGGAGTTTTACCCTGTGAAGTCAGCAGAGTACATGCCGTAGTCAAAGACGTAGACTCGAGTGATCTGGCACAGACTCAGGTAGCTGAGAGCCACCACGAGGCAATACCTGCAACCAAAAGAGAGTCAAACCAACAACAGCTCACTGATCTCAGGTCAGTTAGTCTGTCTCTGTTAGAGAGACTTCAGAAAGACTTCCCCAACCTGCTTCTTTAGAGGTATGACCACAGTTTCAGCTCTTGAACTAAATATGTAGTAACAATGTTGGGTGCAAAGACTTTAAAAGATGCATTGGGCTTCTTCTTTTCAAGAATCTCCAGAACATCTCCAGCCTGGATCATTGGAGTCATGACCCAAAGAAAGAGATCCTGGATGCAAACACCTGAATATAGTTCCTAGGTAGAGTGACGAGGCTTGAATGTAAGGACACGGTAGAGTTAGAGTCAAGAGACTGAGTGAAGGCACCCAGATACTCTGGCATATTCTGTGAGCCGTATGGACTCTGTATGAACAGATGAGATTTCACAGTAAATCTTGCAGATTGCCTACATTTCTTGTGACAAATTCCTGCATTTCTCGCAATCCAAAGTTTGGTGGGCTAATTGGGAACCTAGTCCTATTTGTGATTGACCAGGGCAACCACTGCATATCTGTCAGTGCAGCACAGAGAGTGGCGATCACTCTATGCATCCTTTTGGCTGGTTGCGCCCACTTGCTGCCTTATTTTGGTATTGCACTATCTCCTGCTGAGGGTCTGCTATACGACACCAAGTGTCTGACACTCACTCATCGTTGCGTTCACTTGAGCACGTGTGGAGTACTCAAGTACTCACTGTACTCCTCCAAACTGGACTCAACTGATCAGAATACCTTCCGGATGGCTTGATCTGGGGTTTCTCTGGACATATTCCACAGAAAACCCTCCACACCCAGAACACACTGGAGGAAATCTGCACAACCTCTTTAGCTTGAAAACATCTTAAGATCTTTGAGGAGGAGGTGGATGGGATGGCCTGTACTTGTATGGCACTTCATCAAACCCAGAGGACTTAATTCACCCATTCATGAACACATTTACACACTGATGGCGGCAAGCTACCCGGTCTGGGTATATCTGACCCCTCAGACCACCAAGGCGGGTGAAGTGTCTTGACCTGGGACACAACAATGGAGACAGATGGAGCGCGGGATCATACCGGCATCCCACCAACTGCGGATCGAAGTCCTCCCACAGTCGACACCATTGGCCCAAGAAGAATGTTGGGGTTTTATTCCTGAACTGTTGACGATTGAAAGAAGGATACTGATTCCACCCATCTAGTTATCTTTGCCTCTTATTTAAGATGCGACTAATTTCTGAAACAAGTCCCCATGAAGGAATCCTTTTAGTGTCTTCTGGACTAGATAAAAGAGCTTTATAAGTACAGACCATTCACCATATGCCTCTGTCTGATATGGGGAAGCGGTGACTCTACTCTGGGCTCCTCCCTACGTTTGAGTCCAGCCTCCTGAGATCAGTTTGGCTCAGTAGACGGCTAAAGCTCCTGTGTTGGAGCTTTAGCCGCTTGAATTCATTATCTTATTTATATTTTAGACTTCCTGATGTAAAACTGATACTTTTCAGTACTGAGTTTTAATCTTCAGTTTGTGTGAGTTCTGAATTAGTTGTATGACCATAACATAATCTACTTATTGGCAGTCTGTCTGGAAAAAGCATTCCACTATTTAATGTACACAAGGAGCAGGAAGTTGTTTTCTACGTGAACTGAGAAAACTGTGGAGTTTAATGGATCAAACAGATTAATTTCACGGCTGCTGCTTCCTCTGACAGTTTTAATGTCTCTATAATGATGCCGTTATCTAAGGAGTCCATGATGCTCACTTGTGCATGTGCTCCACTCCGGTCAGGATCATGATGCCGTAGGTGAGTCCGCTCTGAAGCAGGAAGTGAAGCGCATACCTGCAGAAAGAAGGAGCAGACTGTCAAAGAAAAACTGACGGACCTTCTTTAAAGATGTGAACAATAACAATAAACAAACATTTAGCAATCATTGAGCCTCCTTTAGTATAAGTCCTATTTCAACCTGTCATTGATCACAGTGTGTCTGCTTCTGTTTTGGTAGCATCATGCTATGGGCTAACTGAATAAGGTTGGAAATTTTCCTCAGTACTATGTTCTGTTCTTCACTTTGAGATCATTTTAGCCTTGAGACTCTGTGTTTTATCAGGAAACCCAGAAAATCACCATCAAAGTGTTTCTGGATTGTAGGAAAAAGTTGATTCTGGAGGACATGGAAGAGTTGTTAGGATTGGAAAACTAAGTATTTAGTTGGCAAGCTAAACATTTAATTAGCTTTCAGCCAGCTAGCTTTGTCAAATATGTAGTTGACCAACAAACTATTTAGCTAGCTCAGAGCTAAATATTCAGATAACATGCAAATTCACTTGCATATTAGGCTCTAGGTCCATTGGTAAACGTCTGTACTGCCTTTAAAACGGATCATCTTTGTTTAAGCTGAAATGTTTGGAAAAAGAGGAAAAGAAACAATAAAGAGGTGATTTTCAAAGTTTATGTTTGACAGTCCACTTCCAGTTATTGGCAAGTAAATCTGAATATTACCTAATTAATTAGGTCAAATTAAATATTTAGCTATCTAACTAAATATTTTCGTTGGATAATTTGGTCAAATAACCAAATTATTGCTGTTAATGTTAGACTCAGTACAAACGGCACCCAATGCTGGCCTCATGGCAGCTTGCAACGTTTCTTCTCCAAATGTCCCAAATAATCAGAATTTATCAGGAACATTAATTTCTTCTGCTAGCATTTTAGCCACTTTTCACCATTCTTCACCTCGAGGTGATCCAGAAATTAGTTTTTTCCACTGCAACATATTGATCAGTTTGGCAAAAACAAGCTAAAACTGGGAACCAGGAAGGTTTTGCAGCCGTCGCCTCACCAGCCGAAGCAGAACAGGGCGAAGTAGAGCCCCAGCACAGTTGCCACCACATGTCTAATGAAAGGACTGGTTTTACTGGGATGGAGGAAGAGACGAAACCAGAAGGCTGAGATCAGAGCACAGAGCTGACACACCACGAAGTTGACCTGTAGACGGAGCAGAGGGAAAAGTGGCGTCAGAGTCAGGAAGGAGGAGGAGCTCACACACATCATCTCAGTTTCCCGTTAACACATCAGTGTCACTAGATTACATTAAAGTCTTGGAAAACCTTTTAAATGCAGCAGAGTCAAATTTATCTCCTGTTTCTCCAAACCAACAGCGAGAAATTCGACCTGCGAGACCTTCAGATTCGCCTCACTCCTTCACGTTAAAGAACCAGCAGAGCTGTGGTTGTTTTTTCTGCTGTTCTGAGTGAAGTTCTGGTCCTTTCTGTCCGTCCCAGCAGGAAGTCGACCGCGGCGGGTCAGACGAGGTTTGTTCAGCTGCTCAGATGGTTCCCATCAGCAGCAGCGTGACGAAGCCGGGTCAGGACAAGACGGCCCACATGGTGCGACACCTTTCAGTTCGCCCAACAGTGACAGATTTATCTCAACAATGAGAGGCGAACGAACTGATCTACCGTCAGAATCAGGAAGTAAACTTTATTCAAATCATCAGGTTTTACAGGCCAGAAACCAGAAATAAAAATACAAATGATAAAACAACAACCAGGTGGAATAAATGAGCCTTCTGCTGGAGTGGCCTAGTCAAAGTTTGGATTTTAGTCTGATGGAGATGCTATAACCTGGGTGTTTATACGTAGTAGGAAGCCCTCCAATGGATCTAAATGAAATCAATTCAGCAAAGCAGAGTGGGTCAGTACTGTGATGCTAAAGGCTAATTAGTAGATCTGATGAACTTGATGGTGGAACCAACAAATAAATCAGGTAAAACAGACCGGAGCTCCAGTGTCAGATTTATTCACGCTTCCATCGAAGTGTGAGGAATTTTAAAACTTTGTGTTTTGATTAATGAGACTCGAGTCGGTTGGTTCCCGTCTGAATTTTTATTAGATGCGTCAACACGGGTCAGACTCGGTTTTACAGAGATTATTCTGAGGTGTCAGGAAGATTACATAGTGGGTCCATCGCCATGGCGCCCGTCATTATGAAGTAGGACGGGCTGGACACCATGCAGGAGAGAGAGTCTGTGTGTGAGTGTGTGTTGGTGTGTGTGTATCTGGGGAATGTAGCCCGGCGTCATCTGCTGAGTGACCTTCACTGCCACAGACATGAACATTTCTCTGCAGAGATGATCCAGTTCTGACAGCGCAGAGAAGTATCCATCCATCCATCCATCCATCCATCCATCCATCCATCCATCATTTATCATCTCAGCCTCTTCTTCACCACAAACTGATCTAGAGACACCAACATCCTGAACTTCCTCAGACAGACATCGAATCCTGATCTCTGAGAACCGACATCTGGTGGAAGGTGGACTTACCAAAACCCAGCCTGTTTGGATTTAATACTCTGACTTTTCTGATCTATGCAACCGTCATAAATCACCACCAAAACACACTAAATGCTCTGCTGTCACCAAATCTCACGGCCAACTGCAGGTCTGTGTTTCTGCTGATGACGAGCAGCATCTTCATCCCATGTAGTCTTGTATTTCCAGAGAGTGATCTCACTGAGCATCTGATCTGTCTGTAATCTGAGACCAAGTGTCATAAATAATAGAAAGTGTGTAAACTGAGCGATTACTCATCCGACACTAAACTCCGACCCGCAGCGGCTGGACTGAGACATTCGGTCTGGAGAAACGAAGATCGTCTTTCCTTTTCTTTAGGAAGTTTAAACTGGGAGAAAAGATCCAGAAGTAGAAATAGAATCACAAAGTATTTCTGTTTGATGCTCTGAAGCAACATTCCAGGGCAGAACGATATCAGCAGTAGGCCTGTCGTAATGAGTAATAAATCAATAAATCAATTAATGACATAATAAATTAAAACAAGCTCAATAATTTCCATTTGCAAAGACTGGATGATAAAAGCTTTCAGTCTGGTGCTTTTGGCTCAGCTAAAGGACAGTCATGTTTACAGAGACTTCATCATTCATCTTATCTGTTGTTTCTGTTTCATTTATTTATTCTGGTTATTTAAAATGTCTTCCAGAGTTAAATGTTGATTAGAATTTAAGGTTTATTGATCTTTGAGGATGAGTTCTTGCATTATTCTGCCATTACCATTAGATTAGTGGAAAATGGTCGAAAACAAAAAGTTTTATCACGACACTTTGTGATAATGAAAAAAGTGACGATAATAACTATTAAATACTTAATTTTTATGTGTGACTGAGTTACAGCAATGATATCCCCACAAACTACTGAAAAACATTTTTAATGTGCGTCTAAAAGAATCATGTAGTTATTTGTATCACTAAGCTGCACAATGTAACTTTATTTCCATATTTTTCATATGTATTGTTGTTTTTTATTTAACAAACTGGATAAAATAGGAAAACTATGAATCCCAACAATAAGGAAAGTTTTAAACATCATTAATTGGAATTTATTCTGATGTCAATAAATCTAAATTTTAAATAAATCCCCATTTCTTGTTGTAAGAGACTGAAACCAGGAAAGACAAACTTCGGTTCATCTGATCAACCTGCAAACATTTTCATGAAACGTTTTTCCATTTTTCAGCCATTTTCTTCCCTGAATCAGATTTCGAACCGGTGAGACGGACAGATCTCGGTTCAGGAAGCCATCTGGACATTCGGGTCTCGGTATCACCAACCAGAGACCTTCTGACCTCCAGCAGCAGCACCAACCACCTGATCCACCTGCATCCAGTCAGCTGGCTCTCAGCCAATCAGAGCGCAGCATCGTCTACCTGTTACACGCTGAGGTATCACCTGTTGGTCTGGAGGCTCAAAGCTCTTCAGGAAGTTTTTATCTTCTGTCAGCTGCAGGAATTAAAGTGTTGATGGTCGACGCTGCATTTCACAGCTTTAACAGAATATTAACCTTTGACCTTTAGCTTAGCTCGGTCAAACGCAACGTTGCCACATAGTTTATCTGCTAATTCATAAATGACTTTTTTTTTTTTTTACATTTTATCACCATAACAACAGAAATATTTTTGCTCTCCTATTGTTTGAATCAAACTAATTTATAATTTGAGACAAAAATAACCAATAATAATTTAATAACTTGAAGTCGAGTCTTTGGCATCATTTTTCAGGAAGTTTGACCTTCAGTGCTTTGATGAGTTTATTTCATTTAGACAAATTGGGAGATTTTTAAAATATAAATACTTGCTTGTGATCAGCCAGTGGAATCTGAATTTCTTCAGATTCGGGGTCGGGATGTGTTTGTGTTTTTGATTTATTGCAGATTTATTGACTTCATGCTGTCATGCAGGCCCTATTTGAGTGACTTTGTGATGAAGACGTATTTAAAACCGTCCCTAATTCATCAACTTTTATAAAACAAACAAACAGAATCCTAATCTAATTAAACATAATCCCAGAGCATGATACTCCCACTACCGTGGTTTTACTAATGTTACTGACTTGTTTTTGTCCCTAAAGTACGGTGGCCGACAGGTGCAAATGCGCAGCAAAAGAGAAAACATGCAAACAAAAAAGAAGACACCCCCGAATGAAATGCAGCAAACAAAAAGAGAGACGCAAACACCCCGAATGAAATGCAGCAAACAAAAAGTGTTGAAAACGGAAGTGCTCCAGACCACTAGGGGGAGTCAAAGAAAATAGTATTCATTTCTATGGGACCAGATGCAAGATTCTTCTTCTTCTTGGTATTTATTGGCAGTTGGCAACAAACTTACAGTAGCATTACCGCCACTTACCAGTATGGAGTGTGGTTCGAGATGGTCTATAAACTTTCACTTTCTACCTTTTCCCTCCATTAACTCCTGATAAAACATACCACCACACATACACACCTGCTTATATTATCCAACTTGCTTATAACTTTATATACCCCTCTTTGATATTCTTTACACATTCACACCCAACTTGCTCTACTCATATCCTATGAAATAGCTTTGTTTTTTTAAGATACCGAATAATTATTTGAATATGTCTACTCCCAAAATCTCTCCTCAAAAATTCTATTAAATTAAACCTTTCTTTAATACCTACACACTCTCTCAGCATGCATCTTCTCTCTTCTTCATACTTTCAACACTCTAAAATAACATGCTCTATTGTTTCAGACTTCTCACAATAATCACACTTTCCAGATGCAAGATTCAGAGAGATACCTTTACTTTCTTTCAAATTTCTTTCTCTGAATCTTGCATCTGGTCCCATAGAAATGAATACTATTTTCTTTGACTCCCCCTAGTGGTCTGGAGCACTTCCATTTTCAACACTTTTTGTTTGCTGCATTTCATTCGGGGGTGTTTGCGTCTCTCTTTTTGTTTGCTGCATTTCATTCGGGGTGTTTGCGTCTCTCTTTTTGTTTGCTGCATTTCATTCGGGGGTGTTTGCGTCTCTCTTTTTGTTTGCTGCATTTCATTTGGGGGTGTCTTCTTTTTTGTTTGCATGTTTTCTCTTTTGCTGCGCATTTGCACCTGTCGGCCACCGTACTAAAGGATCCAAAAGTTCAGATTTATTTCCCAAAGGGACATTCTCCAACGACAATCAGGAAGATTTTCGGCAGGTTTGAATGTTTTCCGTCAGAGGAGAATCCATGGAGACGACAGCAGATTATTGACACCCAACACAGCCAGAAATTACTGCAGCTTTTCAGCGTTACAATAAGGCTCTTAGCAGCCTCTCTGATCGGTTTCTACACGCCGGTTCAGGATTTTTTCTCCATATTGTTCGTAAATCACATATAAAAAAATCAAAAGAAAACGCTACGTGGAAAGCTCAGATAGCTTAGTTGCTAACTGCTAGTGGATGGTGTTTACAAAGCAGCCAATCCAGAAGCCATATTCATTTTCCTGGGTGCTGATTGGCCTGAGAAGCAGAAATAAGGAAGACTGTGGATGCTAGCTTCTGTGACAGCGCTAAAGCTGTTTACACTGAGCGTACTGATGCATATTAGGGTATATTTACTGTTTGAACTGTAAAAATAAGCAGTTAGAGGCATTTTAGAGGAGGTCTCAACTATTTGTGGATTTTAGCTCCTTGAAACAGTTGTAATCCAAAATCCTCACAAATACCAGGCTGGTTAAACTGTTTTAAACCTTCTCCTGACTGGTACCTTGGATCTGATCCTTTGTAAACTCTCTACAAACGCTAGCTTTACTAAATTATCCTACCAGGACATCTGAACTTTATTTATTGTTAATTATAATTCATATTAGTGTGTCTCAAACAAAATAGTGTGCAGCAGTTTGTTAATCCGTTAATATTTTTCTCCCTGTGCTTGTTTCAGCTGAAATCTGGATATTTTATGACACATTAAAGGTGGAAAATGTTGGAAAATTAGAGATTAACTGTAAATAGACCCCATATGTGAATGATATATCCCTGAATTTGGGAACCAGAGGAGAATATCTGAAGAAGTCAACACTAGTTCCTGTTGGTCTGGGCTCCAGAGGTGGGGGAATGATTGAATCACCTGATAACTGATTCTGTTATTGATGAACCCTTCATCCTGGTTGGGCTCTTAAGCTCCTCCTCAGCGTTTTATTTGGTATAAATGATCTGGATTTGCAGATGTTTGGAGCCTCTGCTGCAGACCGAGGCTCATAGATTCCTGATTATTTCCACCACAAAGAGGCGCATCTTCTCCTCAGACCTGATCATCGTTACAAAACACATTCCCCTCCCACAGCTGGACTCTGAGAGGCCTCCGTCCAGCCAGGACTCATCGACCGCCTCGCCGCCCTGTTCAGGCATCTTTTGTTCGGCAGAGGCGCCTGTTGGAGACCCGATCCCCGCCTCGGAGCTGCGGCGCGGCGTCCGCCAGGCTCCGAGGCACGGCCCCCGGGAGGATGCATGGGGAAAGAGCCCGGTCCGGGTCCTACCTGGTCCAGCGGCAGGTTGGTCATCTCGCTGACCGGCTGCAGGAGGCTGGAGCCGGTGCAGGCCGTGGTTCGGGTGCTTTCGTCGGCCATGGCTCCGGCTGCGCTGCTTGGGGTTCCGGCTGCAGCAGCTCCGTAATCCACCGGGAGGCTGCTCTGTTAGTCTGCCTGAACGTCGTCCTCTTCTTCCTGCTCCTCCTCCTCCTCACCCTGTCTGTCTGCTCCCCCTCCTCCCTCGGAGCCCCTCTTTCTCCTCCCCCGTCACCCAGATCTTTACTTTCTCCTCCATCTGTATCCCTCAAACCTTCCCTTTTCTCTATAAACATATTCTATTATTTCTCCTGACTCAGTCACTGAAATACCACAAATTACTGAGAAACAAAACATCAGCTTTTATTTATTTATTTATTTATTTGTTTGTTTGTATTAATTAAAATTGATGTATTTTTTATTTGAATAGTTTTTAATGTTTTTTTTAATGTTCTATTTTAATATTTTTCCGTATATTTCCATGTTATTATTTATAGTTTTTTTTTAAGCAAACCGAAAATTGCATATGAAACAAAATGTGTTTCTAAAATTGCAACCAAATTCTAATAATTGTAGGGAAAAAAGATAAAGAAAGAAAGGAAGGAAGAAACAAAGAATTGGAATGCATTTTGTAAAACTATTTTTATGCCAAAAGAAACAAACAACTGAAGTGCAAACAATGTTTATTTATGCTATATTTTTATATGTCTTTAATTTTGTTTATTAACTTCTATTATTATTATTTTATGTTTATTTTCTATTCAATCACATCTACAGTTATTAGTACATTATAGTTAGTTTATAGAATAACCTTTATATTTGAATATGTTTGTGATGAAGCTGGTGTACATATTAATTAAACAAAGTATTAATTTTTATGCTAAAATGAAAAGGACGACAAATAAATTTGCATTGTAATTGTGATTTTCAAACCAATTTAATTGGACGTTTCATTTGTTTGATTCATTATTTTAATATTCATTTAACGTTTTTAATTTAATAACACTTCGAATTTCAGTAAACAACCTTTTGTGTTTTTAAACTTACCATGTAAACCGGTTTGGTGGTAAACGGGTATTCATGGTGTCGTCCAGCAGGTGGCGGTAAACACCGGAAGGAGCATCAGCAGCAGCACTTCCGTATAGTTTGTTTTGGTCTGTTGTCCTGACAGCAGCGGCTAGCTTATATCCAGATGAACATGTCGGCTGCTGAAGATGATACCGAGCTGCGGGACCTGCTGATCCAGAACCTGGAGAACAGCGGAGTTCTCAACAAGCTGAAGGTCAGAGATCAGAACCGGAAACAGAACCGAGAAGCCCACGGTTAGCGGCTTTAGCTTAGCGGCTAACATCGAGTTGCTAATGTACTGATGAGGCAGTTTAACCAGTTTAACTTTGAAGAAACAGCCTTAGCTAACTGTTGGTTAAAGTTGATGAGTATATAGCAAGTTTTATATTATTTTATTTTAATATATTACATAAAAAACGAAATAACAATTTAATATTCCCAGAAATATGTAATTTCCATAATATATTTTAGTTGTTATTTTGAGGTCAGACCGTATCAGCACTGGTAGAATGATTTATGCGACCCATTTAGTACAGCCTGACTTGGAACAGTTCATACTGAACAAGAACTAGTTATAAATTCAATTCAGACAGGCTGAAATGAACTGATTCAACTCAATTCAAAAATCCTGTTGATCCCAAAGGAAATTAAATGTTGTCACAGCTCATAAATGTGAGTTATGTTGTCATAAATAAATAAAATAAAAAAAAATAAAAAAACTCCATTGCCTCTTTTCCACAAAGTGGTACGCCGAATCATAAACTTTCTTTAAAGAGTTGTTGTGGATGCTGATGCTGGTGCTGTGGGCAGAAAGGATCTCCAGTTGCAGTCAGTCGTGCAACAAAACTGAGGAGGCCTCTGACTGAAGACGGCTGCTGTATGACAGACTCATGACTGCAGTGACATGCTAACTGCTCCATATGCAGCAAGTTTACCACCTAAATATTTTAAACTTAGCTTACAGCCCCGACTTGAAGTAGTTCTTGTGTAATTTGCAAATTAGCATATGGATTTTATGCCATTATTAAACATATGTTTTATTCTCTATTCTAATACTTTCATCAGCAGCAACGAGCACGTTGGCTGGTTGTAACTGCGGCCACTTTTTAGCTCTTCTTACTATCAATTCATCGCTGGAGTGAATTTTCAGAAGTTATTTCTCTTTTGCCCTTTAAACCTTTGACCAAACATACAGCTATGGAGAAGAAGAGCCAAAAACTTAAAGCTGAATTTGATCCTGAAGGAAATCACTCACTTATTGCACTTTTGTTTTTGATAAATCTACAGCTGTAATGTCAAAATGAATTCAGGCTGTCTTTACTTTATTTTAGCCTCTAGCAGGAATTCACTGATCTGAACATTTGGGCCAATATTGATATTAATATTGCTGTTTCAGCCGATATTATACATTATTATAATTTTCCTACCATTTCAACGCTGTGAACAAATGACCACATTGTGATGCTGCATCACTGTCACATGACCAACCTCCTCATGAAACACAAACAGCAGCAAAATGGAAGCAATCATAGGTTGAAATGAGTTTATCAATTTAAATTATTAGGAAATTATCCTCTACAGTACTTGTGTTAGCAATGGTTATCTTCCAATAAAGTCTGTGTGTTTTTCCTGACAGGCGGAAATGAGGGCAGCTGTTTTTCTGGCCATGGAGGACCAGGACAGACTGGAGGTGAAGCTTCTTCCAGTTTGATCCACAGTTTGTGTTTTTATCAGCTGACGTTCACATTTATCATGTTCCTCTCAGAACAAAACTCCCCTCATCAATGAAAACCTGAAGAAATGCCTCCACACTAAAGACGGTGAGTTCAGGGTCTCTCTGGAAACCAGATTGATTTTCCTCTCATGTAAAGATTCATCAGCTTTTTAAGAAAGTCTGGGCATGAGGAAAGAAAATCTAAAGAAATGATGGATGGATCGTGTTTGCTGTTGCAGCTGTTGACCACCAGGAGGCACTGTTGCACCATCAGACAGCAGTTTGCTTCAGACCTTTAAGCGTTTAGTTTCTGGATCATTTCTCAGATCTGTGTGATGGGCCGTTCAGCTGTGGTTCTGGTTCTGGTTCTGGTTCTGAACCCGTGTGTGTCCCACAGGACACCTGGTGGCCAGTCTCATCATGGACTTCCTGCAGGTGTTCAACCTGGACTTCAGCCTCTCCGTGTTCCAGCCGGAGATCAATTCGGTGAGTCCAGCGGCGTTCCTGTTAGCGCATCATGCTAGCAGCTGCAACTCAGAACGTCTGTGTCTGTGAACGCTGGATCCCACAGAGAACTCAGCCCGGCTCCTGCTGCCTGAAAAATGAAACTCTGAGACCGAACCAGCCAGCAGGAGAACTGCCTCACATCTGCAGATTTTCACATCATTTCTAACTGGACTGACTGGGGAACAGTCCGGTTTTCCACACTAGGCCTTAAAGAGGCAGTACTATGTGTTTTCCATTCACATAATGCCATTTTGTAGCCCAATCAAGTAACTATGTTACCTTCAGTTGTTATGAAAATGCTACATACATGAAATATAACTTGAAAGAAGTTTTACTTAGATATTTAACACCTTGAAATTGGGCCTCTGTCTCTTTAAAAACTCCTGCTCTGCCTGAAGCTCCGCCTCCAGGAAGTCATCCCAACATGGCTCCTCTTTAACCCTTTAACGTTTTTACCACGTTTATTCATCTGAGCAGCAGCTCCTATAATGAGCTCAGCAGATCCACCAGCTGTTTGCTAATTGCTGCTGGCTAGTCTGAAGGAGCTGAGTGGGGGAGGAGCTGCGACTCGGAGGCGGGGCCAGGTCCATTCATTCAGACTGATCTGAACCTGGAGGGGTTTGTTGTGGTTTTAAGTGTTTGACCTTTGACCTCTGTGCAGCTGAACGGTCTGGACAGCCGGGACCTGGTCTGCAGGGAGCTGGGCGTGTCCGATGCGGAGCTGAACCAGAACGCCCCGGTTCTGCTGGAGCTGGTCCGGAGGGCCCGGTGGAGCGGCGGCCTGTCCCTCTGCTCTGAGGTGAGACCCGGTTCCGACCCGGTCCAGGTTCTGATCCGACCCGATGGACACGTCGTCAAGGTGAGCTGAAGGTCGGATTCTGTGATTCAAAACCAAATCGAATCATTTGGGCCCAAACAAAGTAATCTGTTCTAGATCCTAAAGAAACAAAGAAGGTTCTGGAAACCAATCAGAAAAAAGATTAAGATATAAATGATTTTAAATTAATGGCGTTCTGTGAAGTTTAAATAAATGTTAAATGTTCTTGTTCCATCGGCTCCTTTTGTTCTCTGCAGGATCTCTCTCAGAAACAGATCAGTCACGCTCGGAAGACGTTTGACTCTCACGATAAGGTCAGTGCCACAGTTTAACGTTTTCCGACCAATCACTGACGGCGGTCTCACCTGCGCTCTCTGCTGCCACCTGCAGGATCAGAGTGGATCAGTCAGGAAGGAAGACCTGAAGTTTGTCTTCACAGATCTGCTGCCCGGCCTCAACAAGTAGGATCCATGTCCTAACTGGTTTCACTGGTCAGATTCCAGTTAGCTAGCCAGTAATCCGATGGCTCATCTGTGTTCCCTGTTGTGTTTGCAGGAGCATGCTGGAGAGGTTCGTCGACGAAGAGCTCCGAGCTGCAGACAAAGGTGAGTGTTTGTTTTTTAGCAGAAGCTAAGGCTAAAGCGCTACACAAACATGATATTTAGCAGAAGCTAATGCTAAAACATTAAATTCAGCCATGTTGATACGTTCCCCTCGTCAGTGACAGGTGGTACAACACCGTGTGTTGGCAGGTAATTACAGACCTACCTGTATGACTGTGCTGACGTTTTGCTAACTGTTGCTGATTTTGCCCAACTGAACACCGTAGTATTTCAGTCAGAAAACCTGCAGGACTGCAGTAGATTTTATTATTATTGTTATAAAGTAACATATTATTGTGTTGTTGTGTTTTCTGCAGAGGTCGACTTCCAGGCCTTCCTGTCAACATACAAACGTCTCTTCGATCAGTGCAGGAGTGTGGTGAGAGACTCACTTATTCTCATATTTTCCTCCTTCAGGCCAGAAATCTGAAGGGTTTTTCTCAGTTCTTTCACTCTAGAGCCTCGTTTGAATAAAATCCAAACTGTTTCTGCTCCTTATAAAACGTTTTCTAAAAAGGAATCCCAATCTAATGGACTCAGTTGGAGATGAAATGGAGAAAATCTTTTGGAAAACTTTTTGTCTTTTGGCTGCTCCAGGAAACCCAAACTGAGCTGTTTGTCTGAACTGCTTGCAGGTCGTTTCGGACTCAGAGGAGAGTCGACATCAGACCCAGACTGCTGAAGACAAATCGGGTTCTCTGCCTGTCAGTAAGGTACAGGGGTCAAGTTTTATTGTTCCCTCGAAGAAACAGAGAAATTAACTGGGAATCAGAGAAAATCAGAGAAAGAGGAACACATGGATTACAAGCTGGAAAAATCTGCTTCTGTGATGTGCAAATAAAATATAGGAAAACTTGGGACAGTATGGGAAATACTGGTGATTGCTTGGTTCTGCAACCAGAACCAGAACCACAGCTGAACGGCCCATCACACAGATCTGAGATATCAACATGACTGTTGATATCTCATTCAACAGCCATCTCGTTCTTTTGATCCTTCGTAGTTCCAGTACTCTCCCAAGTTTTGGTTTTTAATTCAATAGAACAGTTACACTATATTTAGAAATGGTTCTAGACTTTAGGTCTGTAACTCAGCAGAGCAAAGCCTGCTGTTGGTCTCTGAGTGAGGCGCACAGCATCCAGTCTGTCTGTCTGATGGCTGCTGTCTGTGTTGTGCACAGATCCCCAGATTCAAAGCTCAGAGGAGCCAGACAGCAGCGAAGGTAAAAACAAAGAGGGCAGCACTAACACCATCACTATAAACAGCATCTTATCTCACTAACTGGATCCCTGCTGCATCTAACTCACCATCACATCTCACCCACTGCCTCGTTTCCACTATGCACATCATAAAAAAACGCACTGAACTGCTCAGTGGAAACGTTTCTAACCTGTCACCCAGTGAGTAGCACAGAGGGGTTTACTACAGAGCTGCTCCAATCCTGCCCTGCTGAGCTGCTTGGGTCCAAAGTTTCTGCTTAAAATGACTGGAAGAAGCTTCAGATTATTTTTCTGATCAAATCTCAGGCAGAAACAACATTTAATCTGAAAAGAGATTAGATATACAAATACATATTTTAAGAGTTTAAACACCAAATATATTTTAACCTGCATTAATGTGCTTAGCGCTGCAGCAGAAGCTAATATCTAAAGTTTTTCTTATTTCTGCTCCTGGTATGGCTGCTTTGCAAACGGCAGGTTGTTCAGCTTCCCAAGCTGCATTTTCTATTGAGTGTCGTAGATTTACTCTAAAAAAACCCACAAATACAGAACCATGAACTGTACTGGTCCTCTGTACTGGTTCACTGCACTCATTTGAACTGGATTTCCCCAAACAGGAAAGTAAAAACTCTAAAAACATCTGAGATAAACCAATTTCTAGACCGTTTAATAAGTTAAAGCTTTTGGAGATTTTTGTTACAACTTAAACGGCATAAAAAATGTATTTCATGATTAATTTACATATCTAACAGTAATCAGCTGCATTTCGTAAAGCTTTGAAGCTTTGACGGATCAGAACCAGGTTCTTTTAGATTCTGCTGATGCAGAGAAAGCACTGACTCTCTGTAGCAAACCCTTCTAATGATAGGTTTCAGTCCTTGGCACCATTCTTTATGTAGGATGTGTTTGTTGGAACTTATTCTGTTTTAGACGTTTGGTTAGAAACTGGTCACGGTTCTGAACGGTCCCACAGTTCTTAAAAATAACTCAGTTTTCCTTCACTGGTTGCTGATCTGCTTCCATGTTTATTATTTGAGGCTCAACTGTATTATTTATTAAATACAGTTGAGCCTCTAACTCTCTAGGACTTGGTGGTTCTTTGTAAATGTTTTAATTAATAGAGTAGCGTATCGTTGCTGCTCCAAACCCAATGAAACCCGTCCAAGACTGGAGTAATCGTTAACGGTTTAATAATTATACCTGTTCAACGCTGTAGTGTTGTTGTTCAGGTTAGCATACAAAAACAGATCTGAACACCCACTTTAAAAATACTAATCCAACCAGCAGGGAGAGTTTGGGAGGTTATGAACCTACGAGATTCAAATGAATGGAAAACCTCTGAATCCCGGACAGGCCCTCATTTTTAATTTGTACATTAGAAAAAACCTACAAAAAAAAACCCCACTGTCTTTGGTTTCCGTATTGATCTAATGCTGGCATTAAATTTATGCGAGATCAACAAAACCCTGCATTTCTTTTCACATTAATGCATAATTATGAGTTTATTATTAATTTTCTGCATAAACGGTGAAAAATATTGGCTTTGTGTGATTGATAACTCCCACCTGAAGGTGGCAGTGTTTCTTACTGCTATAACTCTGCTATTTAAACATTGAGCTGTTCTATCTGCCTGTTTGTGGGTTTTGGAAAGGGATTTGATTTGGACAAAATACTGCACAAATACTTTCAAATATTTATAAAGTACCTCTACAAAATCAGTCAGTTTGACTGACTCCAAAAGCCAATAGTTCCCGGACAGGCCCCCAATTTAAACAACAGCCTCGTTGGGAACAATCCCACCAACAAGCAGCAACAGAAACAGTGGAAAGTCCCTGAACGTTCCCGTTCAGGGTCAGTTTGTTTCTGCGCTGCTTTGTAAGCTTTGCCAATTTATCACCAAACATTTGTTTTTAACAAACCGCATCATAGCAACACTAGCGTCTCTATTTATTTCTGTTAGAAGTCAAGAGATTTAAGGAAACAAATAAGTACAAACATGCTAATTTTTCTGAAGGATTTACATCAACATCCTACTTTTACTTTCCTTTGTGGTTCTGATTCCTGTCGGACTCAAAGCAGGTAAAAACCTCCACTTGCTGATCACCAGTTGATGTGTAGTCGGTAAGAAACATATTTTCTCTGAAAACGGAGGTGTAACAGAAAAAAGTTGGACAAAATGACCAGTAGAAATGGTTTCAACTGATCTGTCGTCACACAAAATGCCGTTACTGATGAGACAAAACGACTGGGCCGGCATGAGGGAGAACCTTCAGAAACATCAGCTCCTGTTTCCTGTTTCATACCAGACGGTTCCTGGAACAATCCTCTGTCTTCGTTTGTAACCAGCGTTGCCTCAGTTTGTTGCTCAGCTGTGGAAACTGTTTGTCATCCAGGACTTGGAGCAGGTCCTCTCCCTGCCCAAACGGTACCTGCAGCAGCAGCCGTCAGCTGGGAGCGCGGAGCATCTGGACCTGGAGCTGGACGGAGAAGTGGACCATGATGAAGGAGACTCCTTCTTCGACGACCCGCTGCCCAAACCGTTCAAGACTTACGGCTGGTGAGAAAAACTCCTTTGGGTTGGAGGAAACAGGCTGGAGACCAGAGAGCCAGCAGAGAGAAAACGTTTATATCTACAAATCTCATATTTAATCATCTGTAATGTTGCATCAGCTGCAGTTAGAAATGAGGAATAAATGACGACTAACAAGACAACCAGCAAGGCAAAAACAATTATGCTTTTCCAAATTGTTTGCAAATTTTATTTTGTAAGAAAAAATAATAATGGATTCTGAATTTTAAAAAGAAAGCTGAAGGTTATATTCTTTGGTTGCTTTTTTCTTTTGAAGAACTATGAAATGTTTTTTTTTTATATTGTAAAAAGTAAAATAAAAAAACGACAAAAATCCCATAAAAATAATAAACTAAATAAATATTTTTGACATAATAAATATATATTTTAAGAAATTTAAAGGACTTTTCAGGATTGAGGTTTTAAAATGATTTGTTATCAGCTATTAAAGAAAAAACAGAATTGATTATGAAACACTGGAGTTATATTCAGTATGTATCAAATGTTTATTTTTATTTCATTTTGCATCTAGAATATATTTTCAAACAATAAATTATCTTTTCTACATGTTAGATATCTGAAGAAATTACTCTGGATTTTTTTTCCAGAATATTTTGAAATGAATATTTAACAAATGTCAAACATATTTGTTTTAAATGTCTGTACATTTTCTGTGAAATTTGAAACCATTGAATTTAAATTTCTCAGACTTTTGGATCTGATTTTGTTCTGGATTTTTCATGTTTGGACTCAGATAAATCAATAAAAATAATCTGCAATGTGCCGTTTTCATCGGACGAGGATCAGGTTTAGCGTTTAAACAAACTGAACGTCTGTGTCTCTCTGGTGTTTCGTTTCTCTTCCTGCTGCTTCGGAAGCTCTCCGATCGGAGAAAAGGACTCATCAGAGAAGACAAACAGCCCCAAGGAGTGAGTACAAAACCCGAGTCAGAGGAGGGGAAAATCAGAAGGTTAAAGGTCATTTAGGAGAAGACGGAAGAAAGTATACTTTATTATAAGAAACTTCAGTTTGGGATTTTCTTCCTCCTCTCTGTCCTCTCAGTGAACTCTCACCTGTCCACTCTGTTTCCCTCTGACCGTCTCTGAAGCGTCTCTGTCCCTGTCCTGCTTTATCCCGTCCTGTAGCGTTGTCCCGCTGAGGGAGGAGAGTCTGTCTGGGCCGCCCGTCTCCCTGATGAGACGAGGCCGAAGCCTCAGCGAGTGAGTGTGCATGCGCCGCCCAACCAGACCAGCCTCGTTAACGCTAACGAGCCCGCCGCGTCTAAACCGAATCAGACCTGATTCAACTCGCCTCCTGCAGCGAGGCGTTTACAGACCTCAGGAGACGATGACTGCAGGATTCAGGAGGGATTCAGGAAGCACGAGAAAACGTTTCCACAAACTCTTAGAGAGGAAGCAGAATCAGCTGCGATGATTGAAATCATCTAAAAGTCTAACATCTGTTTCGGTTGTCGCAGAAAAAGGTTTTAGCAGTAAACAAAAACAGACTTCTTGATGTCAGACCTGTCAAGATAACACATTTTGCTAAACAATAAATTGTCCCAGAAGTTATTTGATAAATGATAATATTGTGGTTTTGAAATCATGTTTGAGTCGTATAATGATAAAAGCATAAAAATCCAAAACCACATTCTGAAAGACCGATAAACTTTAAATCCTAAAGACATATAACTGAACTTTAAATGGAAGACATTTTAAATATCAAAAATAAAAAAAACAACAAATAAATGAGTTATGAAGTCTCTCCCTCTCAGCTCCTTCAGACTAGCCAGGAGTAATTAGCAAACAGCTGGTCAACCTGTGCTGCTCGTTATAGGAGCTGCTGCTCAGGTAAAAACTTCGTTAAAGGGTTAATATAGGCGGAGCTACAGGAAGAGCAGGAGTTTTTAAAGAAACAGGTTCAATTTTAAGACTTTAAATCAGGAAATCAGCTTCATATTTGATACATACAGCATTTTAAAAACGACTGAAGGTAACACAGTTATGATTGTGCTATAAAATGACATAATTTACCTGGAAAACACATAATACTGCCCCTTTAATGACTTATCATGTGAACAGGGTTATTCACATGTGATTTTAAATTAATTTCTTATTTAATGGCAACACTGCACTTGTGAAATTGTGTTTGTTTATCAACATTAGCAGAATGTAGTCAAAGATTTGCGTGTATTTCTAATTGAAACGCAGCCAGTGTTGGATTTTTCTTGGCCGGTTGAGTAAAATCAGCTGATTCCTCTGAGAATTAAAACTCTTCTACCCTCCAGATAAGGAGGTTTATGTGAGCTGAGAGCCTCTCAGGTGT
This sequence comes from Xiphophorus maculatus, assembly GCF_002775205.1. Classification (NCBI taxonomy): domain Eukaryota; kingdom Metazoa; phylum Chordata; class Actinopteri; order Cyprinodontiformes; family Poeciliidae; genus Xiphophorus; species Xiphophorus maculatus. The sequence goes on from NC_036457.1 coordinate 4,166,076, forward strand.
TTTCTCAGGTGAGTTCCTGAATGTTTTGGTTGGGCTGGACCCGATGAATCCTGCAGATCTCTCTGATTGGACAGATTTACCCGCCGCCGCTGTTTGGTGTCTGTGCCCCGCCTGCAGCAGGTCCCTGTATCTGTGACCGCTGCGTCCCATCATGTCAGCCGACTCGCTGGGCCTGCATGGGGCCCGCAGGGCGCCCACAGGGGGCCCCCGGGCGACCGGAGCCCAGTCAGATCACACTCCGCCGTGGGCTGCATGAAAATTTAATGCAGGAGGAGAAGAGCTGAACGTTCGCCGTGGTCTGAGTCTCTGCGCCTGCTTGTTTAACACCTCGGGGTGTGTGTGTGTGTGTGTGTGTGTGTGTGTGTGTGTGTTCTCAGACACATGACGCTCTCTGATTCTCTCTTTCTGTCCCTTTTCTTCCTCCTCCTCCTCCTCTTCGCTGGTTTCAGCCTCTCGGTTCTGGCTGCAGACCCAGAACCCGAGCGAGGCGAACCCGTCTCGGATCTCGGCTCAGAGCTCAGGTGAGCTGCAGGTCGTCTTCCCCCTCTGGGATGAACCCAGCAGAACTCTGGGTCTACACCTGCTGGTTCTGGTTCTTTGGGATCGGATCTTGGTTTTATAAAACCATTTTGATTAAAGCGTTTTGATTCATCAGAACAGAAATATTAGGATTTTTAATATTTTCCTGCTTTTCACACCTGGAATTAGATTGGATAATCTGGAAAAAGACGACAGCAGGGAACTAAACTAATGAACTTATTAACTGAAAGAGGCTAATTTTCTGGAGAAAAGCTCCTGACGGGGGAACAAGTGTTTCCTCGCAATCAAAGGTTTGACTCCAACTTCCTCCTGTAATCCAAGATAATAATAAAATAATAATCCAACATAATTTCCTTCAGATGTTTTCAGCTCTGTTAGTGTGTCAAAGTCCTGTAACCTTTATTCATACCTCTGCCTGAACAAACGGGTCAGAAAACCCGACCAGCTCATTTTTTGATCCAATGTCTGGAATCAGATCTGGGTTTTTCCGTCCTCAGCTGAACATTCTGGGTTTGTTTTGGTTCTGGTTCCGGTTTGACTGAAGGAACCGATGGGAACATGGAGGACGGAATCAACCGGGTTCTGTGTTCTGACCCACAGGAAGCCAGAGGCGTCCGGTACCAGAGGGAGTCCGGCGGGAAGCATCGGGTCGGAACCGGGCCACAGCAGGAACGGTCAGCTTCACTCAGCCGACCCACAAGGCGGATGAATCTTCTTTCTTTCTTTCTTTCTTTCTTTCTTAGAGAATCAGTTTCTGAACATCAAATCTTTTTCTTTCCTGTAGGAGAGAAAGACTTCAAAGAGAAATATTTTAAGTCTCCGAGCGACAGAACCGGGTCTCTGCATTTGGGTCAGAACCATTTGATCTGCTTCTTCCTTTTGCTTCCATTAGTTCCAGGAAGGAAACCGGGTCTAACAGTTGGATTGAATTTTTTGTCTCCACAGACGAAGACGTGGAATACGACGACGACTTCAACAGGTGAGACGCCGAAATGTTGAGGTTTTACCGTCATCTGATGGTTGAGCTGCTGCAGAGGGAGGTTGGAGTAGGGGATATGTTGGAGTAGGGGATGTGTTGGAGGAGGGGATGTGTTGGAGTAGGGGATGTGTTGGAGTAGGGGATGTGTTGGAGGAGGGGATGTGTTGGAGTAGGGGATGTGTTGGAGTAGGGGATGTGTTGGAGTAGGGGATATGTTGGAGGAGGGGATGTGTTGGAGGAGGGGATGTGTTGGAGTAGGGGATGTGTTGGAGTAGGGGATGTGTTGGAGGAGGGGATATGTTGGAGGAGGGGATGTGTTGGAGGAGGGGATGTGTTGGAGTAGGGGATGTGTTGGAGTAGGGGATGTGTTGGAGGAGGGGATATGTTGGAGGAGGGGATGTGTTGGAGGAGGGGATATGTTGGAGGAGGGGATATGTTGGAGGAGGGGATATGTTGGAGGAGGGGATGTGTTGGAGGAGGGGATGTGTTGGAGTAGGGATGTGTTGGAGGAGGGGATATGTTGGAGGAGGGGATGTGTTGGAGGAGGGGATGTGTTGGAGGAGGGGATGTGTTGGAGTAGGGGATGTGTTGGAGGAGGGGATGTGTTGGAGGAGGGGATGTGTTGGAGGAGGGGATGTGTTGGAGGAGGGGATGTGTTGGAGGAGGGGATGTGTTGGAGGAGGGGATGTTTTGGAAGAGCTTCAGTCTGAGGAACCTGAGTTTCCCTCCACCTTCTTCAAGTCTAACAACATTATTGTCAAACGTCTGTGCAGTAAAAATTTCTGTTTTTGCCGCTATTATTTTAAAGATTTTAAGAAGTTTCTGGAGGTCATCAGAGGTCATCATGAATATCTTCAATGCAAAAGCAGCACAAGCTGAGCTGATTGACCCCCAATGTGTTGGATTTTGTAAATGTAAGCGGGGAGTGTTTGACCTCTGATGACCTCTGGAAACTTATATTAATATCTTTAAAATGATAGCAGCACAAATTAAATTTTTGCTGCACAACCAAAATGTTTGACACCAGTTTTGTTTGATTTGAAGGAAGTGGAGACCCGGTTAGACCCGGTCAGACCCGGTCAGACCCGGCTTCACTCACGTCTGACCAACAGCAGGAATACAAATTCAAATTCAAAAACACTTTATTGACCCCAAAGGAAATGTAAACTCGGCAGCTTCAGCTTTAAGGAAGGAAGTTTTGTGTTTCAGCCATCGGTCGGACCTTTCCAACGGCGAGCTGAGCATCGGCGAGGAGATCGAGGAGGTTTCCATCGAGGGTCCGGAGACGAGCGACAAGGTTTAACCCTCTTCTGTCTGGTCTGAGCGTCTGACCTGAGGTCAGTTCCAGCTCTGAATGTCTGTCTGTCTGTCTGTCTGTCGCTCAGCTTGACGAAACCACGCAGGACCTGAGCGTCTCTCAGATCAGTCAGAGTCACGGAGCCGACTACATGGAGGACGTGTCCTGAAGCTCCCATCATGCACCTCTTCCCCTCTGGATATTTAAATCTGTACAGTTTGATTAAAGCAATAAAAGGTTTTGTTTTACTGGATTCACCTGGATGGAAAGTTTCTGTTCCAGTTTCTGCCTGAAGGAAACTTTACGAGCTCAAAGAAACGTACGGAAGGCCATTAAGGACAAAAAAATTAATATTAATATAAAGGTAATACATTCATTGGTCTGTGGAATAAATGCTACAATAAATAAGTTACACTAAACAATAAGAAATATATGTGACATAAGGAAATAAGAGATGTATTTCAAAATAATAGTAATACAGAAAATAATTTTTTACTTCTTATTGAAAGTAGCCAAAATCAAGGAAGCATGCACAATAATATTTTCTTATAAAATATTAAATAGATGTTACTAAGTAAAAGCTCCATGACTTAAATGCGTGTAGGATTTCAAAATAAAAGTCATGCTATATAAATCATTGATGATGACTTTAATGATAATTAATTAATGATAAATCAAGCCAAACATGTGAATGTGCATTTACAAAATAAAAGCACTCCATAACAAATTATGTTTTCTAAGTAATAAAATTTCATCAATTTGATATTTTACATATTTTAGATATAAAATAACAAATAGCATCAATCAAGATGACCTAAAATAAAATAAAATTCTTCCAAACCAAATAAAAAATGCATCTAAATTCACAGCAAAGACAAAACAGGCAACTGCTGAGAAAACTCTAGATCTCCATATGTAGACGGCTCATCCAGCTAAGTACAGCAGTGGAGGTATGATACTGTGGGAGATTTCTTTCCAAACAAGAAAAAAACCAGAAATGCAACAACAGAACGTCTGGTTTAACGGCCTAGTCAAAGTTCGGACCTCAGAAAGTTCTACTTTAAATCCACTGAATGGTGGATTTAAATAGCAAACAATAAGTTCTGTTTTATTCTGAAGCGGAGCAGCACTCTGATGAAGAGACGGTTCCCGTTGCTGGACAGTTTGCAGCTGCTGCATGATTTATTAATCGCCCTCTGATGTTTACAGGCTGAACCAGAGAGATGAGATCGGACCTCTGAAAGCTCTTCAGATGAGTCAGAACCAAATGCTGCGCTGATAGTTTATGCCTGCCTCAGCTGGCTTCGTTAAAAGCTCCAGAATGTTTGCAGAAGAGCCATAAATAAGACGTCCGTTTCTGCGTCGTAAATAAAGTGATGTAAGTTTAAATAAATGTGAGAGGGCGAAGCTTCGAGTTCAGCAGGAGGAAGCTGGAAGGACAAAGCAAAGATCACTTCTGCTGGGGCTGAAAGAGGAAGACTTCAGCAGGTTTCACACACACACACACACACACACAGTTTCCCTTTTATCAGCAGGGTTTTAGTGTGTGATGTTGAGCTGCAGCATCAGTCTCGCCGCCGCTGCTCCCACGCTGCATCACCAACATCAGCCCTACTTCCAGGTGAGCTCTAAATATTTTCTCTAAATGTTTTTTGCTTTAATCTGTTGAGTCTTAAAGTTCTTAAACCTTCACTTTAGCCGTTTAGTTTTCTTGCTTTCTGCTGTTTTGTCAGTTCAGGTAGAAACACTTCGGCTGAGGATCCATCAGATTTGAGTCTCTTCATGTCGTTTAAATCATGATGTAATGTCTGTTGTCTCGGATGACGCCACACAGCTGCTCACTTTTATCTCCTTATCTCTAAAATCTTCACAATGTGGTCATGTTCACGTTTGTCTATTTAAAGCCTTTTCACGCTGGCAGACCACAGATGAATATCAGTGAAACTGACGATGCGCGCTCTGACTGTGTTAAACCCTCAGATAACAACTTGCTGCTCTTAAATGTAACTGCGTCTGTTAAACTGAGTCTCTAAGACGGCTGGGTGGAAACAAGACAGATATTATGCTTTCTTGTCTCTGAGGTTCATCTGAATCTAATCTATTAACAAAATGTTTGAGCTCAGAGCGAAGTGTGTGAAGCTCAGAGCCACAGTTTCCTGTATCGTTTTTATTTGAGTTTTTTTTTAACACCTTCAATTCATTATGTTCCAACTGCAGGTTAAAGGTTAAACATGTTGGTCATTTGCACAACTTTCACTTTGTTTTTATTCATAAATCCACCAAATTAAGAACAAAATTCTTGCTGTTCATGCATTTTAGTCAGAATCTGTTTATGTTGTGCAGCTTTTATTAGGCTGCAGCGACATGTTTATTTGTTTAACCTGAGCTTTATGAGGAAATGTTTGAGAACTGGTTTACAGCCACTAGGTTGTAATTAATTGTTAATTTTGACTTAATAAAAACAGTATAAAACTAAAAGTAGTTTGACTTTATCCCAGTTATAGAAATGTATCGGCTTTTATTTTAAACAGAAAGGAAATTATTCTTACTGCTGCTGAAATAATGTAGCATTAATGTATTTAGTGATTCTTCATTATGATTTTAGTTGTTTTTGTTTTTTTTTACATATTTTTGTTGATATAGACTTATTGTAATTATTATTATTAAAGTTTTTATTTTTAATCAATTTTTAAAATTATATTTACTTGCAAAAAATAGATCCTAATCACTACATTTGTGTTGTTTCTTAAGACTTTCTGCTCTTTATTCAAGCTAACACCAGCATAATAAGCTGGTGAATTAGTCAGGCTCTCTGCTCCGGTAGCTAGTCCGTTTAGCAGAAATGCTAACATTAGCTTGCTAGCTGTGGTTTTTGTACAGCGGTATCTTAATGAGAGTGAAGGCTGCTACTCTTTGGTTCCCCATGATGACTGTGAAAAAGTTTTTTTTAGCAACGGTTTGGGAACCCGCAAGCCTAAAGGAAACCCAAACACTCTGACCCAAAGTATCGGAAAAAGGAACCAGAGTTCTCCCGGTCCGGACCGGCTCGAGTTTCTGCTGTGAAGAGAGAAGCTCTGAAACAGAGAAACAGGAACGCATTGTACTGTAATTCAATTAGTCATTTCCAGCTCTGGTTTCTGGATGGACCAGAACCAGAAGTCGGTCGGGTTCTGCTGCATAAACGGCTCAAATGGACACAAATGAATGGATTCAGTTTTTAGACAAGAATGAGTCTTTGAGACTCGGTTGGAAATTCATAAATACAGTTTTGTTCTTACTGTGTGTGAAACTTGAACTACTCCAATGATGCAGCATAAAATGAAAACACCAACAAGTTTCTGAAGGTTTTTTTTTAATCTCATCTATGACTGAAATCGTTTTGCATCATCAAAGTTCATATTTTACTCTGACCTGAAGATGAGAGGCGTTAGATTTCCCCCACACAGAGAGACACGTATCAGTTATTTATTTCATTTTGAGTAAAATTCAGATTGTTAAAGAATCACATTGTTATGTCAGAGTAAGACTTTTAGGAAAGAAATTAAATGTTTTGGAAAAAGTAATGATGGGAAAAATGACTCAAATTTAATAACAGGACGATGAGTGGAAGGAAAAAGTGTGATAGGAATGAGAGACGACAAAGCAGACGAGCAGAAGGCCAACCTGGGCTTCCTGAACACCTCAGCAGAACTTTATGTTCCTGTGACTCTTTAACATCAATGATTTGAATTCTTGTTTCAATTTGCAGTAAGAAAATCCAGGTTGAAAGGAGAATTAAAGTTATTTTAAAAGGTGAAAGTTCCTCAAAAGCTTCAAGTTCCTGATCTGTACTTCTGCTCAATGGACAGACTTTGGTCTTCACCGACTTCTCAAATTTAAAATTTCAGTTTCAGCCACAAGGAAGAACAAGCTGACCTCACTGCTCTACGCTGGTTCTCTGGCTCTCTGGGTCTGTGGTTCTGGTTCCCTAGTTCTGGTTCTCTAGTTCTCTTTCTTTTCTTTTTTTTCCCTTTTTCTTTCTCCGAAGAGTTTTTGCGGCGCTAGTGGCTCGTATTTTTTGTACAGTAGGCAGACAGGAAGGAGGGCGAGGACATGCGGTAAAGGTCGTCGGGACCGGGAGTCGAACCCGCGACATCCGCGTCGAGGACTAAGGCCTCCAAACGTGGGGCGTGCTAACCCCCTGCGCCACCACAGCACGCCCCGGTTCGTTTTCTGGTTCTGGGTCTCTGGTTCTGGTTCTGGTTCTCTGGTTCTCTGGTTCTAGTTCTGGTTCTGGTTCTCTAGTTCTCTGGTTCTCTAGTTCTGGTTCTCTGGTTCTCTGGGTCTCTGGTTCTGGGTCTCTGGTTCTCTGGTTCTGGTTCTCTGGTTCTCTGGATCTGGTTCTCTGGTTCTCTGGGTCTCTGGTTCTGGGTCTCTGGTTCTCTGGTTCTGGTTCTCTGGTTCTCTGGATCTGGTTCTCTGGTTCTGGTTCTGGTTCTCTGTTTTGACGTTTTCACCTTTAAAAGATGAAAACTGAACGTGACGGTTTCATGATTCAGTTTCCCAAAGTTTTCAGGATTTTAGTTCCTTTTCTTATTGTTTCGACGTCGGCTTGTTTCTCAAAGGAACCAGAACCAGAACCAGAACCAGTTGGAGCAACACAATGATTATAAATAATAATAATGAATTATCAATATTATTAATAATTGTTATTGTCATAATAATTATTATTTTAACATAATAAAATAAAATTGTAGTTATTATTTTTATTAATAAAAATACAAAACATTATTGAAGATAATGATATTATTTCAATTAATAATAAAATAATTATTAAGATTAGATTAGATTAGATAGCATTTATTGTCATTGAACAGAATTCAACGAAATTTCCATTGCAGCTCCCGTGCAAAAGGTCAAATATATACAGTATAAATAAAATAAACAAACACACAATAATAATAATAACAATATATACAACTAAATTAACTAAAGGCACTCAACCACACCAAAGAAGTAGCAGCAGGTCCAATTATGGCAAAGTACAGATAATGTGACAGTGCAAAGTGCAGAACAATATGGCTGTGTGGGGGTGGGGGATATGTATGTGTGACTGCGAGGTTATGATATGTGTGGGAGGGGGGGGCGGCAGGGAGTAATGGCTCTGACGGCTGTGGGGAAGAAACTGTTTCTCAGTCTATTTGTTGTAGTCCATATATTCCTGTACCGCTTGCCTGATGGCAGCGGCACAAACAGTCTGTGGCCCGGGTGGCTGGAATCCATCGCTATGGATCCAGCTCTCTTCTTGACCCGGTCTGTGTAAATGGAGTCCAGGTCTGGGAGGGGGCATCCCACAATGCCTTGTGCTGTTCTCACCACCCGTGTCAGTTGTTTCCTCTCCAATGCTGTGCAGCTACCATACCACACAGTCATGTTGAGGCAGAGGATGCTCTCGATCATCGCCCTGTAAAAGTTCACGAGCAGCCGTGAGGAAAGTCCAGCCCGTCTCAGTTTCCTGAGGAAGAAGAGCCTTTGTTGTGCTTTCTTCACCAGGTGGGAGGTGTTTGTATTCCAGGAGAGGTCAGACGTGATGTGGAGGCCCAGGAACTTGATGTTGTCCACACGTTCCACCACTTCTCCATCTATGAGAAGGGGAGTGTGATCCGTCCTCCTGGACCTTCTGTAGTCCACAATGACCTCCTTGGTCTTCCCTGTGTTCAGCACCAAGTTGTTGGCTGAACACCACTGAGTGAGCTGCAGAATCTCCTCTCTGTAGTGGGTCTCGTTGTTGTCTGAAATGAGACCCACTACTGTTGTGTCGTCCGCGTACTTCACGACTGTGTTGGTGGGGTGGATGGCCACGCAGTCGTGTGTAAACAGGGTGAAGAGAGCTGGGCTGAGCACACAGCCCTGCGGCGTGCCTGTGTTGAGGACCAGTGGGGACGATGTTGAGCCACTTATTCTCACCACCTGAGGCCTGTTGGTGAGGAAGTCTCTGATCCAGTGGCACAGTGAAGCGGGCAGCCCCACCTCGAGTAGCTTCAGCACCAGCTTGTCTGGGATGACGGTATTAAATGCTGAGCTGAAGTCTACAAATAGCATCCTGACGTAGGTGTTGGGATGCTGCAGATGGGTCAGGGCTGTGTGCAGAGTGATGGAGACAGCATCCTCTGTTGACCGGTTCGCTCTGTAGGCGAACTGAAGGCTGTCCAGGTTTGCGGGGATGAAGTCTCTGATGTACCTCAGAAGAATCCTCTCAAAGCACTTCATGATCACCGGGGTCAGAGCGACGGGCCGGTAATCGTTCAGGCTGGTGATGGACCTCTTCTTCGGTACAGGGATGATGGTGGAAGACTTGAGGCACTCAGGAACCATGGCGAGCTGCAGGGACAGATTGAAAATGTCCAGAAACACTCCTGCCAGCTGGTCGGCGCAGGTTTTCAGCGTCTGGCCTGACACCTTGTCCGGTCCTGGAGCTTTGTGGGTGTTGATCCTCCTCAGGGTGGACGTCACCTGATGCTTCTGTAAGACGAGGGGCTGGTGCTGCTCTTCCAGTTGGGGTAGATGTACGGCTTCTCTGCTGCCCGCCGTGTCAAAGCGGGCAAAGAAACTGTTTAAGGTGTCAGGCAGGGTGGGGTCGCAGCTGGTCAGCTGAGTGCTGTGTTTGTAGTCCGTCATGGTTCTAATGCCTCTCCACATGCTTCGGGGGTTGTTGTTGATGAAATGTTCCTCAATCTGCTGTTTGTACTGGAGCTTGGCCTGCTTAATGCCTTTTTTCAGTTCCGACCGGGCCCTGATATAAGCCAACCTGTCTCCAGACCTGTAGGCAGCATCCCGGGCTTTCAGCAGGGCCCGTACTGTGCTGTCCAGCCATGGTTTCTGGTTTGGAAACACTTTTATGGTCTTAACAGGGAGGACAGCGTCGGTGCAGAACTGAACATAGGACAGAACGGACGATGAGTATTCCTCCAAGTCTGCGCCGTCCCTGAACACACTCCAGTCTGTATGCTCAAAGCAGTCCTGAAGTGCAGAGGAGGCCTCCTCAGTCCAGACCTGAACTATTCTGGTGGTCGGCTTAGTTCTGCAGGCCAGAGGCTTGTAGACAGGAATCAGCTCCACTGAGATGTGGTCAGACATGCCCAGATGTGGAGCTGCTACAGCCTTGTAGGCTCCGGGGATATTGCAGTAGACCTGGTCCAAAATGTTATTGTCTCTGGTGGGAAAGTTTATGGATTTGTGGAATTTGGGAAACACAGCCTTCAGTTCCACGTGATTGAAGTCCCCCGCCACAATCACGGCCGCCTCCGGGTTGGAGTTCATCTGCACGCTGATCAGGCAGTACAGCTCCTCTAATGCTAGCTTAGCATTAGCCCTCGGTGGTATGTAGACGGCCACGATCACAATGGACGAGAGTTCTCTCACCAACTTGAAGGGTCTGCATTTCACCGCCAGATATTCCAAGTCAGGAGAGCAGAATGTTCCGACAGAGTGTGTGGCTGTACACCAGGCATTGTGTACATACAATGCCAAACCTCCGCCTCTGCCCTTACCCGAAGCTGCAGTCCGATCCGCCCGGAACAGAGCGCGCCCCGTTATCTCCACCGCTGCGTCCGGGATGTTATCCTCCAGCCAGGTCTCTGTGACAACAGTCACACAGCTGTCCATCCGGCGAGAAGTAATCCGGAGTCGCATCTCGTCGATTTTGTTGACGAGGGACCTGGCATTGGCGAGGAAGAGGCTGGGGAGGGCCGGTTTATGAGGGCTAGCTTGTAGCCTAGCACGCACGCCAGCTCTCTTACCCCTCTTTTGTTTGCGCTGCCTCCTCCGTCGCCTTGGCAGCAGGGGGGGAATGATCATAGTCCCAGGTGTTCGTAGCAGCTCTGGAGGAATAAAGTCCAGCTTGGTGGGTGTGTGAAGTCCAAACTGTGTTCCTATGTATAACAATAGTAATTAAATATTTTAATACATTCAAATAAAATACATTCTTTTTATAACTATTGATATTAAAAATATTATTATGATTATCTTAAAAAGATGCAGGGTTGATGGATTGATCCATGGATTCTCAAAACAAAGTAACAAATATTGGAAATAAGACATTTACTTTTTCCCAATAGTCAATAATTGTTAACTTACAGCTGCTCTGTCTAAAGAAGTTACTTGAAAGTAACTGTAACTGTGGAAACTAGACAAAGTATTTGGTGAGATTTTGTGTTTTTCAATGTAACAAAGCAGATGAAATAAAATATTATATGGTAAGGAACCATTTTCTGTCTGTCGGCTGAACTCAGCTGGTTGTTACGTTTATTTTCCGTCTGAAGTGCATGAGAGACGCAGCGCAAGTCACAAAATGTACGGCACAAAAAAGAGAAACTGCACCTTTAGTTTTGATAGAAGTAAATAAAAAAGAGGAAAGTAACAGAGGAAATGCACATGTGCTTTTATTTCTATAGAGATTGTCTCATTGACTTGAATGGAGCTGCACTGATAAAGAACAAAACGGTTCCATGATGCTGAATTTTACTCAGGTTTGTGCATTAATTAAATTTCCTCTTCAGAAAGTCACAAAGCTGTGAAAAGCTGCTGAACTGCTGGAATAAATGAACAAATGTTACTTATATTGGTAACTAAATACGTCAACAATAAGATGCCGTCCTTCTAGACTCTTTTCATGTTTTCATCTTTTGGTTTTTCCCCAGATGTGAAATTGTGAGATTCTGTATTTACTCAGTTTTGTAATTTGCGGTTCTGATCTGTGCTGGGGAGGGAAAGAAACCACTCGTGAACTGGGTCACTCCGAGTCAGGCTGACCTCTTTTCTGCAAACTTCCTCCCAGCTCTGACTCTTGTAAAAAACAAACCTATCTCACCTTCAGACCTTCTGCAGACCACAACTGGGACGTCCTGGTCTGATGCCTCCACGCTCTTTACCAGCAGAACCAACCTTTTCAAACGCCGAAACGTCTGGGTACAGATCAGATCATTTAAATATCTAATGTCAGGGTTTCTGAACTTCTTCCGTCGCATTGAATAAAACTGACAGAAAGTCAAATGAGAAACAATTTTTGTCTCAACCTGGCAACGTGGAGGTGGAAAAGTGTGTCAGTGACAAATACCTGAAAGCAGTTTCTTATGATCTCCTGAGGTGTAGCTGCAGCAGTGGTTCAATGGTTTTGTACATATTTCCTGTTGATTAGAACTTTATAATGAGAAATCTGCTGCTTCTGCTGTTAACAGACATTTGAACCAGAAACAGAGGAAGAAATGACAGGAAGTAGAAGCATCTGCACAGAAAGTTCTGCACTCATTTGATCACACGACCTATTTAACAATAACCACAAATGTGTAATTTATTCAGAAAAGTGCCAGAGGTTCAGTTTACAGTACTTCAGGTTGTTCTAGTAATGGATCATAAAATCTCAGAACCTGCCGAAATGCGGACCAGACTCTGACTGGGGTCATCCAAGGACCTAACAGCCGGTATCGAAGGGTCTGGTACGCCTGGAGTACTCCCCACACGGTTCCCTGAGGGACACGATCGAACCTTCTCTTAGTCCACAAAGTGCATGTAGACCGGTTGGGTGAACCCCCACACAGCCTCCAGGACCCTGCTGAGGGTGTAGAGCTGGTTCAGTGTTTCATGAACAAAAACCACGCTGCTCCTCCTGAATCCGAGGTTCGACTATCCAATGGACCCTCCTCTCCAGAACCGCTGAATAGCCCTTACCACTTAAGAGTGTTATCCTCTGTAGGTGGGACACATTCTGTGGTGATCCTGCTTTTTGAATAGGAGGACCACCACCCAGGTCTGCCAGTCCAGAGGAACTGCCCTCGATGTCTGCACAATATTGTGTAGACAGCAAAATCCCACAACATCCAGAGCCTTAAGGAACACAGAGCCAAATCTCATCCACCCCTGGGACCTCAGCTCCAGAGATCGGAAAGTCCGACCTAAAGTCCCCAGGCACTGCTTCCTCAAAGGAAGACGTGCTGTTGGGAATGAGGGGGTCTTCAAAGTATTTTGCCCACAAGAAAGTCTTTCTCCATGGTCTTTCTGAACTCCTCCCATGGCCGAGTTTTTGCCCCAATGCCCAACTGAGCCAGAAGGGCAATCTGCAGTGCCCCCTCCACAGACTCCAAAAAGGATGGGTAGTCAGAACCCATCCCCCCACACATAGGCGGAGGAAGGTACCATCTTGTTCACAGGGGTGAACACAGACGTACAGGCACCAACACTTGGGGACAACTAGCCTAGACTGGGTCCAGAGCCGTGTGTTGAGGTGAGACTGGCTGTTTTCAACCTCTCAACCTCACGCACCAACCAGGCTCCTTCTCCACCAGAGAGGTGACATTCCACTTCCTGAGAACCAAATCTTGTAGCCCAGGATCAGACCCCCAATGTCCCCGCCTTTGGCCACCACCCATCTCCCACTGCACCTCCTACAAGCGGTGAGCCCATGGGAAGGGGGACCCATGTCAGGCTCCGTGGGTGGAAGCCTGGCCACCAGATGCTGGCCAGCATGTCCCACCTCCAGGCCTGACTCCAGGGTGGGACGTTGATTGTACTCATCATATGGGGTCTTTGGACTGCACTTTGTCTGGTCCCTCAACTGGAACCTGTCTGCCTTAGGTGACTCTACTAGGGGCATGAAGCCCCAGTATGACAGTAAAGCTCAGGGGTTTCATTGAGTGTCCCAATGATCTCCAGAGTTATTGGATGCACTCAGATCCCTCCACCACAGTAAGATGGCAGCTCAGGGAGGGGAATTTCTCCTCTTCTTGTTTTCAAAATGTTTCTCAGTGTTTCTTGCCTAAATACATTAATCAGATCACCGAAGCTTTGATACATGCAGAACTTTAGTCAGATCTTCTTTGACTTTCTGTCTGTACTTTTTAATTCATGATATCAACTGAAAACAATATCTACACTCAAGCTATAATTTAAAAAGAATTTTCTGACTTTGAATGTTTTTACTTGTTGACCCTTCAGTTTGTGATTAATGTTAACATTATTTCCACCTGCAAGTTTTTAATGACGGTTAGAGTATTTTGTTTGGAATTACTGTTTTTTATTGTCTTATTTTAATATATTAACAATAAAGTTTCTCTTTAACTTTTATTACAGCAAAACAAGATGAACATCTCCAATGACTCCACTGCTCCTCCCTATGAATATGATGAAAATTACCCTGATTATGAACCGTGTTCTTTCAGTAACAACAACAGTTTGAACGTTGTGGTTGGTCCTTACATTCACTCCATCATCTGCATCCTGGGCTTGGTGGGGAACAGCCTGGTCATCCTCACCTATGCCCTCTACAAGAGAACCAAATCCATGACTGACGTCTACCTGCTCAATGTGGCCATCGCTGACCTGCTGTTCGTGCTGGCTCTACCTTTCATCGTCTACAACGAGCTGTACTCTTGGCCGATGGGGCAGGTGGCCTGTAAGCTGCTGCGTGGTTCCTACAGCGTCAACCTGTACAGCGGCATGCTAATGTTAGCCTGCATCAGCACCGACCGCTACATCGCCATCGTCCAGGCTCGCCGAAGCTTCAGGTTACGTTCGGTGTCAAACAGTCGCATTATCTGTTTCCTGATCTGGATCTTTGCCTTACTGGTGTCTGTTCCCACTTTCCATTTCCACCATTGGTACGAACCATCACATAATAACATCATCTGGCTCAACAGCAACGAACAGGAAGAGACAACAGATCCACAGTACGTCTGTGAGTTGAAATTTGATGACAGCAACATTGCTAGCATAGTGAAGGTTGCTGTTCCCAGCACCCAACTGGCCATTGGCTTCTTCCTGCCGCTATTCATCATGATCTTCTGCTACACTTCAGTCATCATCACCCTGCAGAAAGCTAAAAACTTCCAGAGACACAAAGCTGTCCGAGTGGTGATGGTGGTGGTGCTGGTCTTCATCGTCTGCCACTTGCCTTACAACCTGGCCTTGTTCTATAAGACAGCCAATTTGTTCAAACACATTGATTGTGACGAGGAGGACTCACTGCGTACGGCGATGTCTGTGCTGCAGATGGTCGCCTACCTGCACTGCTGCCTGAACCCGCTGCTGTACGCCTTCATCGGAGTGAAGTTCAGGAACCACTTCAGGAGGATCTTCCGTGACCTGTGGTGTTTGGGTAAGAGGTACATCGACCCGCGCCGTTTCTCCAGGGTCACTTCGGACACCTTCATGTCCACAATTCGTCGCTCGGTGGATAGCTCCAGTGAAAACGGCACGTCTTTTACCATGTGATCAGATTGAGGCCTGCAGGTCTCTAAAATTCAAACTTGAGTCTTGTTTTTTACGCTAAAGCTAATTTTAGCCACAATGTGATGAATTTAGACAGAGAAAACAGAACATGACAAACTCCTTAGGTTTGTTGTGTTGATTGTTGCTCTGCTGCCGTTAGGATCTTGGCATATTAGGCATAATGATGTCTAAAGGTAAAACTAACCAAATTTAATTGGAAAGAAGAAGAAAAGTCCAGATTTTCTTCTGTCTGCAGGAGTTTGGTTAAAAAGAGAAAAATGTCCTGACAGCTGATTCCTGTGTCTGTTTGTGGTTCAGTCTTTGATGCACCAACTTTGATTCTCAATGTTTCTATTTAGGATAAATTTGGACAAGACAAAAAATTGTTCTGGATTTTCCAGTGATTTGAGACGATGGTTTGTGTCCACCACCCTGTTAAAAGGCAACGTTAAACATTTTATGTGACAAATATCTGTAGCTTATTGGAAAACCAATAAATTAGATACAATCCATTATTT